>NW_010208312.1:41925-49956 GCF_000695765.1 Mesitornis unicolor
TCTAGATTCACCTGGGCTGAGAAGCTTGGTGGTGGAGCAAGGGACCTGAGCATGCACCTCCAGAGCTTTAACCTCTGATTGCCTCTCCTCTCTCTGAGGGATTGGTTTGGAGCTGACCCAGATGTCTTCAGCAACCCTGAGGCTCCCAGCCTGGCCTTGTTTCGCAGGTGCTGGGTCTAACACAAAGGACATTTGATGTCTGTCTGTCAGGCTGCAACCACAGCGCACCTAGAGGACAGCATCTGCAGATACTGAGGGTGGCAAAGGGAGAGCTGCGTAAAAAACCTTGCTGGAACCAGCATAACTGCACATCGCCTCTGGACTATGAAAGCACCAAACTACAGAGAACAGGTCTTGGAGGAAAAGTCACGCGGCTTTGGCATTCAGTCAGGTTGTCCAAGAGCTACAGGGGTTGGTGGGGGAAGAGATGCTGTGTATTCCCCTGCAGATTCCTGATGCTCCCATCCTGACCAGTACTGCAGGAAGCTGGGATAGACAAGAAGCACTGGGCTTGTGCCGCTCTGTGAAGGATGGTCATGGAGATGGGCAACTGTGGGCCTGGCAGGGGACAGGGGCAGGCAGGCTGGAGAAGCACTGCTCCATGGAGAGGGGTGCTCAGCAGGGAACTGCGTGCCCAGGGCTGGATATCGCAGGCCAAGGGGTGACCACTGCGGGTCTCTGGGATGTGCCAATGCATGACTGGGGAGCACTGGTGGCCAGATTTGGGCTGCACTCCTCGCCCAGCTACTGTGCCCACCTCAATGCACGCTCGCTGACGACTGCACATCCGCAACCATCGCCTCTGCACCCTGATTTGGGGAAGGGGAGGAGAGCTGCCCACCACTGTTTAGGGGTGTGTGCCTGGATGCTGTACAAGGGGAGAACTCTGGCCCCCCCTGTTTGCCTTTCACTTTGCTCACTCGTGCGTGACAGTGGAGCCCCCTCCTTCCCTGGCAATCCTTGGGGGATATCAAGGGCAAGCAAGAGAAGGGTTACCTGGAGGAAAGGGTTGCTAAGCAACTCCCCCCCCGACCCCCCCCCACAAGCACCGCAAACCCAAAACTCGTTCCAGGCCTGCAACCAGATTAGCATATTAATGAGGCTGTAATTTCCCCGGAATTGTCTGCACAGTCTATGCCTGCTCACAGCACACTGGCCCAGGAGTTTGCTATGCAAATAAACTGGTTTTACAGGCTGTGGCTTAATTAACTCATCAAGTTCATCTTCCTAACAAAAAAAAGCAGACTAACTGCAGATTAATGGACCTGTGTTTGCTCTTCTTTCTTTCTCCCTCTCACCGGCTCCCCAAGGCAATGCCTCCCTTCAGACCCTTCCATCCTCGGCCAGGCCAGCCTCAGCGCTGGGTGGATCCTCCCTCATCCGCCGTCCTCGCAAGGAGATAAATCCTGGGAAAAGAGATGGGGATCTTAATACCGCTTCCAGCAGAGTCTGGGAGGTTTCTTCATCGACTTCAAGGGGAATAAGATGGATCAGGCCTGGAGGATGGTAATTACGCCTTCCGTTGAAGCTGGCAGGTGACCACTTATGAGAAGGAGGTGGTACATCGTGACGCTGTCTCTTTAAAATTGTTGTCTCTGTACGGATCAGGGGTCGGGGATTTTTGGGAGGGGGATTAAGGCTCCGTTTCTAGGTGTGCTCTGGCAATCCTGCTCCATCCCTAACGGCGCTGGGTCAGAGCAGGCAAGAGGGATGCTCTCCCTCCTGGGTTAATTAGAAAGGCCCTTCTCACCTGCATCCCACGCTCAGTGACATTACGTTTTTGAAAATGACCCCCAAAAAAGTAAGTATAAGGATTTGCAGAGTCACTGGAGGAAAGTTCACACAGCCAAAAGTCTGTATTCAACAGCAAATCCCTGGACTGAAGCTTTCACCTCCCTTTCCCTTCTCTACTTTTTCTGTCACCCTCTTCCTTCCTTGGGAAGAGGGAAACAGTTTTCTGTAGGATTTGAGTAATTCTTTGTCAGTATTTTGGTCCAGAAGTCCCCCATTGCTCACATATCGGTGGGGGTTTGGGCACACATGGAGCTGGGCTGAGAGTGCCTCAACCCCAAGGCTCTATGTAAAGTGATTGCTCAGAGATTAAACTCTGAGCAGATCTTTTTCTTTTTCTTTTTTTTCCCCCCTTACAGCTGTATCTTTAGTTAATTGTGGTTTCACCTCCAGGAAGGCTTTCCACTGCTTGGAAGGTGGCCTAGGATACTGAATCCAGAGCCTAGGGTAGGAATGGCTTATGAGGCATCCATAGCATGAATTGCACCGACCCAATGCACAGAGCCCTGAGGAGCTCAAAGCCTGCCCAGCCAAGAAGGCGAGGGGAAACTGAGGAACAAATCTTCCAGAAAAAGACCAGCCAGCTGCTCCACACTCTCAGCTCTGCAGCCCCTACTCTGGAAATCTCAGCAGAAGTCTGCGCCTCCCTTGGAGGAAAGTTTAGGAGCATTCAAATCCCACTCAGCTGAAAACCACCCCACTTCCAACTACAGCCGCCTTGGAATGGACTGAAGTTGAAACTTTCTTGCTAAAGTTGGTTTAGATTGGACAAAGTCTTTGAAAAATGAAACTGCGCTCAGAAGCTTTTCTGCATTCACAGAGAAACGAACTGGCTGACCTAAAAGGTCTTTTCCATCTCTAATTTCTGTGGTTGTGTGATTCATCCCTCTTCTTTGAAAGAGTTTCCTACATGAAACGTCTAGTAGAAGGAAAAAAATTATACTAAATAATCTTTTTTCATTTCCTCTCATCATTGTCAGAGATTATGGGAGGTGAGGGATATGTCTGCTGTGACATTAGCCAAGCAATGGAACAGAAAAGGCAAACCAGGATTCAGCTTAGCTGCCAAGAAAGAAGCTATTCACACAAGGTGGGATAGGATGAGACATGCTGGAGACATCCTTTCCAGGAATGCAGTTGTTCCTTGCTTTCTCAGATCTTGAGAAAATACTGAGCTGGAGAAAAACAAACATCTTACAAGAACAGAGGAGTGGTCACATCCCGACCGTGTTTCCTCGCTCAGACTGTCATTCCCAGGAGGGACTAGGACCCTTCAACTGGGGAAGAGCAGCAGAAAAGGGCAAGCAAATACAGCAGTTCCCTGGGATGCTCTTGCAGATCACCAGAGCCAGCTGTGGGGTCAATGTTCTTAATATCCTTCAAGGAATTTTTCTTCTATGAGCTTGTCTGGTTTCCTCTTAACCCATGACGCTCCTGCAGCAAGGAGTTCCACAGATAACTCATTGCAAGAAATACAGTTTGCCTTAAATCTTGCTTCTACCACCTTCACCTGAGGATACAAAAGGGGTTTTAGTTTCACCTTGGTCTTCTACTAGCTCTTTTATATAGAAAATTCTATCAAAGGCATCCCATAATCTCAGAAAGGAGGCAAAAAACACTTGAGGTCAACCAAGCCATTCTCCTGGGAATGCAGAAAAGCATCTTTCCATCTTGAAGTAGCCCTGCATGGGACAGGACTGGGAGTTACCCCAGACAACGGCACGAGAGAGGTCCCTTGTCCCCAGTCCACCCCTCAGCTCCCCACCCCTGCTCCCTATCCCAGTCCCTGAGCCGCTCCCCCAGTTTCATACAACTCCATGAAAGTCACCCCATCCCTGCAGGCTCTGTGTCCACCACTGCATCCCTCCACTCTCCGGATCTCCACAGCCTCAGAAATGAGGCTGTCTCTTCTCCCATGACTAGCAGGTGACTTCAGCTCATCAACCCAAGCCTGCTTATGAGGGACAAATTAAAGATCATCCAATGATGCCTTTTTTCCTGCTGGATAAAGCCTTGCAACCCATCCCATTTGCTAATCCTTCCTTTCCCACAAGCTCAGCAGCACACGCAGGGTGACAATGGTGGAAAATAGCCCCTTTCAACTAATTTCTACTTTAAATGTCGAGCGTGAGGTCGGATGCATGCTCATGGCAGATAATTTCCAGTGTTTCAGCAGGTGGCTCATGCAGCCTGGCACTGCAATTGCAACCGTTCATCTGACGGTGTTGAGATGTGAAGGCAACAGGAGACGGAGCTGCTGTGGCCAAAATGAAGGTGAAATGTCAGAATGGGGGACCGAAGGGACAAAGCCTCATAGAAAGGCAAACTCGGCATCTGATCCCAGGGCACTTACCAGTGAGTTTTTGTCAGCGATATGGGGATCAGAGGTGGTCTGGATGATAATTACCCATCTTCAGCTCTCACCCAGGAGGTGTTTATCTGAAGAATTTTTGTGACCATAATAGAGGAATTTCAGCACTTTTTATTTCACTGATTTAGTGGATTTTCATTCTCTTTATTTTCTTTCATTTTCTGAGAGCCAAAGATGTAATATTAAGCAAAGCCCTTACACAACATCACCTCTTCACTGCAAAATGCATTTATACAGATTTTCTTCTTAAATAAAGACTAAATTTTTCTTGTATTGTTAGTCAAGGAATAACCCAAAGCATGAACATTTACCATACAATGTTCCCACCCATAAGTAGTACCAATCCTTTTACAGATGACATTCCAGGACACTGACTTTTTTGCATTTCTCCTACATACCAAATATTTCAATGAAATTAGTAAAGCTTTTTTTTTTTTTACGGAAGAAGGGGGAGCTCAGGAGGACCAAGTGTTGGGAAGCTGGCTCTACACAAGCTGAGTCTTGAAAATCAAAATTGCCTTTTTATGATTAAAAAGGAAAGTGATAAAACAAGGGAGTAAGTTGACCAAACGGAGACTCCAACTTCCCTATTGCTAGCAATCCCTGAGGCAGGTGCTTTGCAAGGGGGAGGCTGCTGCTTAACCACAATTCGCAGGGCAGGATGCAGAAATTACCGGGCGAGTCTCTACAGCTCACGCTCCACAGGAGGTCAGACTACATGATCGTCGGGGTCCCTTCTGGCCCTAAAATCTATGAATCTATTGATGCTCTGAGGCTTAAAAAGCAGCAGCTGCTCCTACACAGCACCTAGTTCTCATAAGCATTTGGAATAATGGATCCATATTGTGCCAATGCATACTAATGTTAATATACATTTGCAGCACACAATGTGATGGCTTTGGAGACACCCAGGTGTCAGATTGAATCAGTGTCAGTGACACACCATACCAGGACTTTGCGGCTGGTCCCTGTTGGCTTCTCCAGTGGGAAGCTTTTGGTTCTTTGAAATTATGGTGTTTATTCCTTATGTTTCTGGAGAGAGGAATAAAAAATAGATAAATTGTACCAGACCCATCCCAGGACTGGTGTCCACAGTTTGCATCCAGCCAAAGCCTGATTTCCGTAGGGTTACAGATGCAGATGCAAGGGAAAACGAAGAAAGATGCTGTGTGAGGAGTGACCAAGGAGTTCAGAGGTGCAGCCTTCTGCTCTCCCTGTTAATCTCCTCTTATGCACCAGTGCAAAGAAATTAAGAGCCGGGGCCAGAGGCTGCTCCCAGCTCTGTACGTGCAGTACCTGCTGAAGTCCGGAGAAGTTGCACAAAGCCTTTGTGAGCCACAGACCTGAGCTTGCCTCTGCCAGATTTAATCCCCCCTGGCTTTCAAGTGCAGAATCAGATTCAACCTCTTTAATTGCTGCCTTGGGTTGGGATTGCAGGGACATGGGAGGAACACGCTCACATCCCCAGCCCTGCTCCCCTGCAGCCACAATCCACGCGTGGGAGCGTGCGTGGGAGGGCAAGCAAAGAGGAGCCCCCTGGGCTGCAGAAGCAGGATGTGGGGGGCTAGGGGAAGGGTTGCACCCCAGACCTGTATGCTTTGTGAGGTTGCAGATATGTATGTGCAAGTGGACCATAACTTTGCCTTTATAAATATATATATATACACACACTCACACATATACACTTATACTCACTATATATATATATATATATACACACACACACACATAAATACCTTGTCTTTTCACAATAAGCCAGCCTGCATCAGCCTCACCTGTTTCCTGCCCAAATTCACTCCTCAGGCTGCCAGAGCCCACATGTGAAGCTGCCCAAAACATAGTTTTTTGCAGTGACACGATAAAGCAGAACATCGCCCAGCAAGTCCTCACTTGTTTGACTGCTCATGATTCCCCTGGCTAATGTGGCAAATCAGCCTCACACTGGGGACAAGGGAACGCTGTCACCACCCAGGTGCTGCAAGGATTAAAGTTGGCTCTGCATATAGGGTGCCTGCCCCTGCTCTGGGACTTAGCTACAGCAAGGCCTGGGTGGATGGAGATCTCCTTGGGAGCCTCCCTGCACTGCAGAGCATCTTCAGAGCTCCATCCCATGAGCTGGCTGAGGTTAGGAGCCCTTCCAAGGCTGCCCCTGGCCTCCAGCTGTGAGAAGATGCTTCCAATGAAAAGCTAAACCTGTGTTCCCCTATGCTGGTTTTTGCCCTGCTCCAAAAAAAATATTTATTAAATGCATTTAAAGAGAAACAGAAGAAAACCTACAGCTTCCCAAGCTCACAGGGACTCTACTCCCCTTTAAACCCCCCACCTCACCTCACAGCCCCATATGGTGTCCTACTGCCAGATCTTCTCTCCTGGCTCTTGGGCATCTTGGGAAGCCAAAGATACCCAGGTGCTACTCGGATATCACCTCCACCAGAGCAGGTAAGGCTGCTTTTGTTGTCCTAATGGTGGTTAAGAGAGGCAGAGTGTGCATTTCTAGTGGAGATTTGTCAACAGAGGGAAGTGGGGTCAGAGGAGAGGGGAAGACAGGAGAAAGCAAGCAAGGTGGCCATGTGCCTAGGTGACAGTTAAAGCATGCTCACCAGAGCAGCCCATTAGGCAGTTGATGAGGTTAGAAAGGTCCCCTCAGCAGTCTCCCTCTTCTCTGAGGCAACAGAGGTGTTTTCACATCTCTGCCCAGCATGAGGTGTTTCTGCCCCACCTTCTCACCCAGGTTGTGAACTGGACGTTGGAGCAGTCTAGGCCAAACAGGCAGCTCCATGCCTGGCCTCAAGGCAACCTCAAGAAGGGCTCACTCCTCTGGCCTGCACCAAGAGAAAAAAACTCATCTCCTGGTCTAAAAAATGGGGCTGAGGGGTAGTGCCAGCTCCCCCTTAGCCTGGGTACGTCAGAGAAGGCAGGGCCACCGAGATGGGTGTTGCGGGGGAAATGTGCATGTGTGCAGGTTGGTTTTGTGTGTGTATGTGTGTGAAGACTGGCTGTTGTGTGCATTTAACACGTTGCTGAGCCGAGGAGATATAGCGGAAGAGGGTCTGGGTGTGTGCAGGAAAGCGCATGTGTGTGAGCAGGGTATGTGGACACGTATGGACACGCATGAAGGAACGGAGAGGCAGTTTGTACGTGCAGGGTGGGCGCTGTACGAGAGAGGACGAGGCAGACAAAGAGCCGAGCAGGGGCAGAGCTTGGGGCCCCTCACCGTCCTGTCGGCACCGGGGAAAGCCAGACCGGTCCCTGTCCTAGTCTCCAGCCAGGTGGTCCTGGCGGTTCACTATTGAAGGGAAGGGTGATGGGTACAAGGGCAGGGGCGTTTGTGCCAGATGAGAGGTGGGACGTGGCCGAGGGTCACCTCTCCGTAACACTCAGAGCTCGCTGCTTCTTCTTCTTCTTGGCCACTTGGACCCCCTGGCGGGTGTGAGGCCGGGACGTGGGGCTTCCCCCCGCGCCTCTACGTCCCGGGTCGGGCAGGCGCTGGCAGTCGGGGATCGGTTTTCATCGCCACCGCTCTAAGAGTTAAAAAAAAAAAAAAAATCTAAAACAAAAATTGCACTGAGATCCCGGCGGTCCGGGGAGCGCCGGTGTCCCCGGGTAGCGCAGACCGGCGGGACGGCGCTAGGGAGGTGGGGGTCTCCGAGGAGCGTCTGTTAATTATATCGCTGTGTTTGCGTAATTTCCAGCCTTTCTGGCAAACGCAGCTTTTTGTGGGAGGAAGGAGAGAAACGGTGAAGGAGAGAAAAAGAGAGACAGAGAGATCGGTGTTGGATGTGTGTGGAATGAGAGGGGAAAATCAGAAATAGAGCTGCAAAGGAGAAAGAAAGAGAGGAAGAGAGAAAGAAAGAGAGAAAGAAAGAAAG
>NW_010208313.1:0-996 GCF_000695765.1 Mesitornis unicolor
TTGGTCGATTTCTTCTTTCTAAGAAGTGCTTTTCTCGCCAGAAAAGCTTTTTGTTCTGCTGTTTTTGGATATCTCTGTACTCTGTTTTTGGATATCTCGTCCACGTTCGCCTCCAATTTTCGCGGCTGCTGGTAGTAAGAGTCTCTCAAATGGAAACGGTCAAGCTCTTGTCCCACACCAAAGATTGTAGGACAGAAGATTGTTGCTGGCTCTTCTCTTTTCTATTAAGCCAATTTGTAGCCTCACAGAGCATTTGCTTCTAGGCTTTTTTGCTTCCGTGGGGAGCCCTCGGTTTCCCTGAGAAGGCATCGTTTGCCACCAGGCTTTCTCTGAAGTTGCACAGAGCCTGGTTTCAATATGGCAAACGTTCTACACTAACTCACAGCACAAAGAGCTAGCAATTAAAGCGGATGCTGGATTTTTCCTTCCCTGCGAATTGCTTCTGCAGCGAGGCAAAACTTTGGTCTCTAATGTTCCGTGCTTCGCTATCTCGTCCACGTTCGCCTCCAATTTTTGTGGCTGGGGCAAAAAAATGGTGAAGTTCTTCTCCCACACCAAAGATGCTAGGACAGAAGACTGTTGCTGGCTCTTGTCTTTTCTATTAAGCCAACTTTTAGCCCCACAAAGCCTGGGTTTCTGGGATCTCTTGTTTCCCTGGGAAGCAATTGTTTGCCACCAGGCTTTCTCTGGTGCTGCCCAGAGCCTGCTTTCAATATGGCAAACGTTCAAGTCTAACTCACAGCACAAAGGGGCTTAGACTGAAAGCTGTTGCTGGATTTTGCCTTCAATGCGCAATGCTTCTCTTTCTAAACAAAGCTTCGTTCTCTAATGTTTCGTGCTTTGCTATCTCATCCACTTTAGCCTCCAATTTTCATGGTTGCTGGTCTGAGCCGTCTATGAAATGGAAATGGTTAACCTCTTCTCCTACACCAAAGATGCTAGGACAGAAGACTGTTGCTGGCTCTTGCTTGTCTTTTCTATTAAGACCATTTTTAG
>NW_010208313.1:1425-2316 GCF_000695765.1 Mesitornis unicolor
TTGCCACCAGGCTTTCTCTGGAGCTGCCCAGAGCCTGGTTTCATTATGGCAAACGATCGACTCTAACTCAGAACTCAAAGGGCCTTATACTGAAACCTGTTGCTGGAGTTCTTCTTCCATACTAAGTCATTCTGTAGCCAAACAAAGCTTTGCTGTGTGCCCTTTCATGCTTTGTTAGCTAATCCATGTTCACCTCCTATTTTTGTGGTTTCTGGGAGGAGCCCTCTCTCTAATGGAAATGGGCAATCTCTACTCCCACTGTAACGGTGATAGGACCGAAAGCTGTTGAAGGGTCCTATCATTTCTATTAAGAGGTTTTGTAGGCTCACAAGTCCTGGGGTTCTTGACTTCTTTGCTTCCCTGGAAAGACAAAGTAAGCCACCAGTTCTTCTCTGTAGTTTCCCAGATCCTGGTTTTATTTTGCAATCGTTCAGATAAGATAAGTACCCATTTTTAGTCCTAGCATCTTTGGTGTAGTACTAGAGATTGATCGTTTCCATTTGAGTGACCGCTCCTTTATGGCAATTTAAGAGTTTCTTGACAAGTCTGTACTTTTTGGACTTTAACATTGTGAAAAGGAACTATTTCAACTTTTCTGACTTTTCTGGCTGATACTGGAGCTTTACTACGTATATTGTCAACTTAAGAGTTTCTAGCCATAACTGCTGTGTTTTCTGTTTTTCTCCTTTTCTTTATTTTTTTCAGCTTTTTAAACGTTTCTGCCTACTATTCTCCCTTTTCCATCATTTTGTGGAAAAAAAATGTGGTATTTCAAAGGTTTCTTGACATATCTGCTCATTATCGACTTTAGCACCTTGAGAAAGAGACTTATTGTGCTTTTCTGGTTTTTGTGGCTGATCTTGTGGCTTTTGCTACATATATTGGGTATTT
>NW_010208314.1:0-310 GCF_000695765.1 Mesitornis unicolor
CCTCATCATCACTGCCATAGCCTGTAAACACTGCCTTTACAATCCCATGTACTTCTTCCTTCTCAACCTCTTTGTTCTCGACCTGGAATGCGTCTCCACACCTATCCCCAAAGCCATGGCCAATTCCCTCTGGGACACCAGGGAGATCTCCTACATGGGATGTGCTGCCCGGGTCTTTTTCTTTCTCTGTTTTATTTCAGCAGAGTATTTTCTTCTCTTTGTCATGGCCTGCAACTGCTATGTGGCCATCTGCAAACTCCTGCACTACAGGACCCTCCTGGGTAGCAGAGCTTGTGTCCACATGGCAGCG
>NW_010208314.1:510-1160 GCF_000695765.1 Mesitornis unicolor
TGGTGCTGTCCTATGTTCAGATCTTCAGGGCTGTGCTGAGGATCCCCTCTGAGCAGGGACGGCACAAAGCCTTTTCCATGTGCCTCCCTCATCTGGCTATGGTCTCCCTTTTTGTCAGCACTGGCTTTTTTGCCTACGTGGAGTCCCCCTCCGTCTCTATTCCAGTTCTAAATCTCTTGCTGTCACTTCTGTACTCAGTGGTGTCTCCAGCAGTGTATCCTTTTACCTACAGTTTGAGGAACCAGCAGATCAAAGATGCACTGAAGAGACTTCTGAATAGACCTTGTTAATCAGCAATAAACTGCTCGTCTTCTGTAAATCTCATTGCACTTTTAATGTAACTCATTATAGGCGCAGTGTTTCTCTGGTGCTTTGGTTTTAGCTTTTCTTTGTTGCAATATTGCTGTGCACAAAGCGTCGTTCTTCATCGCACTTCTCTCTATCTGTCCCTCTGTTTTTTCTGACCCAATGACTGTGTAAATGAGAAGCCGTGCTCTCTGTTTGTTCAAACAAAATAAAAGACAATGTATTGACTTTATGATCTGCGGTCCTTCTCTGAGACCTTTGTAAAGCTGGAGGTGAAGAACCTTGGTGCAGAGGTGGAAAGGAAAAACAGTCCTGGCACAGCAGCACTGCCAGGGAGCACCAGT
>NW_010208315.1:0-1085 GCF_000695765.1 Mesitornis unicolor
TCATCTCATCTGTAGATTCTCTGCTTTACACCATATGAACATAGCACAGCATCCTACCATCTGTCTTACTAGCCACTATTTTTCAGTGAGGAAACACAGTTGTTACTGTGGATTAATGGCTATCTTACTCCAGGTCATCCGCTGACCTGGCTGGCAAACACAGATGGGTTTTGTTTCCATCTGAGGCCTGACCCAAAACCCACTTAAGTCAATGGGTGTCTCTATTACAAAGATTTCTGGATCAGGCACCTGGTTCCCTGTCATTGCTGTAGTTTGCTGCATCTGATCAATGACCTACATTTATTGTGATTCTTACTTAGATTAAGTTTTGACAGCAAATATCAAATATAAAGATCTAGAAGCTGAAAATGATTAAGTGCTCAGAAGTATCTGATTTAATACAAACATTAGGAAATAAGAGAAAACCACTAAAATAAAATCAATCAAAATCCTATTGAGGAATGAAATCCCAGAGATCCAATCCTGAGACCAGAATAAAAAAGTGCTTTTGTCCTTCAAATGGGAATTAGGCTTCATAGAGAGGGAATCCCAGAATTGCTTGGTGCTTTGTTATTTTTTTTAACTCTGACTGGCATTTTGCATTTTCTAATTGCTGCAGAATAGAGTCCTATGCAATTCTTTTACGATAATTCATGAGCCATTTGTTGTTTCCTACATGCAGAGCAAATTCATCTGTATAAGAACAGCACACCTTTATTCCATCCGAAAACTAAATTCTGTATCAAATTCTGTATCTTTTCAAACATAGTTCCTTATCAGGACTTTTTTTCATACAATTTAGAGTAAAAACAATCGAAATTTTAAGAGAAACAACTTGCCTGCACCACCTACTCTGAGGAAAGCACTCAGGTGTTACCTTCTTCCTTTCCTTTATTACACTTTTTGACTTAATAGACAGAGGGTGACATGAAGTCAGCATTTTTTTTTTACTCTTTCTTTGCTCTTTTGACGGAAAGCACTCAGGTGTTACCTTCTTCCTTTCCTTTATTACACTTTTTGACTTAATAGACAGAGGGTGACATGAAGTCAGCATTTTTTTTTTACTCTTTCTTTGCTCTTTTGAC
>NW_010208316.1:0-15218 GCF_000695765.1 Mesitornis unicolor
GCAGGCGTCCCGGGAGCAGAATGAGAGGATGGCCGGCCTGCCGCACATCCCGGGCCCCGAAAACCTGCGCCCCTTCACCCCCGCCTCGCTGGCTGCCATCGAGCAGCGCATCGCTGAGGCAGAGGCGCTCAAGGTAAAGCGGCAGCAGGTGGAGCTGCCCGAGGAAGAGGAGCTCAAACCCAGCAGCAGCCTGGAAGCCGGCAAGAACCTGCCCCTTATCTATGGCGATCCACCGCCGGAGCTCATCGGGACGCCCTTGGAGGACCTGGACCCTTTCTATAAGGATAAGAAGGTGAGAGGCAGAGCGTAGCCCATGTGTAGACTTGGCATTAGATGCAAAGCCAAAGAAAAAGACCAAAGCATGGGCCTCTCCTTTCCCCCATGCCCTTGTCCGAGCCCATCTTGGTGATCCACAGCCCCAGATTGTAGTGGTTTCTTCTCCTCCAAAGCAAAGCATCTGTTCCTTGGCTGAGTCCCAGTCTTTGGAGTTACAAAGCATGCATAGAGGTCCCACCTCTACAGGCAGCACTTGCTCCGTGGGTGTTTTGGGGGTGTGCAGAAGGGCTAACCCATCTCTCTGCTCTCTTCTCTCCACAGACGTTCATAGTCCTCAACAAAGGGAAGTCCATCTTCCGCTTCTCAGCAACCCCTGCCCTCTACCTGCTGGGGCCCTTCCACCCCATCCGCAGAGGAGCCATCAAAGTGCTCATCCATTCATATCCTTGCCCTCTGTGGTGCTGCTCTATTGCCAGGTCAAACCCTGATGCTCAGAGTGCAAACAGCCCTGGGACAGGGCTCAGAGTGGGGTTTCGAGATGGGGTTTTGTGGTGAGCAAATCTCCCGGGCTGGCCCCTACCATGGGTGAGTCACATGGCCCAGACATCCTAATGCTTTGGTCTCTTTCCTAGGGGTGGGTGCCTGAAGGTTTTGGGCACCAAGAGCTCGGGGAGGAAACTGAAGTGGTGGTGCTTCCTAGGAAGAGGTTCAAGTACTCTGAGATCTGGAGAGACTTGGAAAGGTCAGGGGATCCTGTCCCATCTGGGAAGTGGGTGAATTAGGGAGGATGCTCAAAGGATGCCTTGGGAGAGCGAAGGAAGAGGAACCAGGACATTGGGTTATAGGGAAGGAGGCAACTTGGGAAGCACTAGGGCCTTTGGTGTGAGATGGGAAGACAGGAAGGGACCCCAGGAGCAAGGGGGGCTTTGGGGTGGGTGGGAAGTGATCCCAGCAGGGATTGATGACCTGGAGGTAGGAGGAGAAAGGGGGGTGACTGTGGCAGAGGGATCAGACAAGGGGGGAAGCTGTGTCCTGGGGTGATGGGGAGGAAGGAGCACAGGGGGTGAGAAGGGAGGCAGAGCCAGTACCATGGAGATGGGCACCAGGAAGGGAGTGCAGGGGCCTGGGTCCATGCATGGGAGCAGTGGGGCTGAGCCAGGAGGAGCTGCAGGAGGAGCAGGTCAGGCTGTGGGAGCCAGGACTGGAGGAGTAGGGGTGCTTGGCTTCACAACTGTGTGAAGTGGGGAATCCAGGCAGCAGCCGCAGCGTTTCTCCTTGACGACATTTTAAATTATTCAGCATGTTGATCATGATCACGATCTTAACCAACTGCGTGTTTATGACGATGAGCAACCCCCCGGCGTGGTCCAAGAACGTGGAGTAAGTCCCTGCGACCTCCCTGGCCATGGGGGATCATCATCATCATCCTTGGGAGGGACAGGGACAAGGCTGAGAGAGGGGTGTTGGGATCCAGGCACCCTGGTGACACTGGGAGATGCTGGTGGCCCTCTTGGTCTCAGAAGGGACATCAACACTCTGCATTAGGCATTGAAAAGAGTGCTTCAGAGCCTCCCAAAATCTGGTGGGGTCCCTGTGATAGGGGACCACTGCAGAGCAGGCTGGGTCGGGTCAGGGCAGCAGTGATGGCCTGGAGAGGATAAGAAGATCCACCAGTCCATGGACAACCAGCCCCAGGTGGGAAGGGGAAAATACAGCGTTTTCTGCTGTGGTTCTGCACAGTGGGGTCTCAGCGGGGTTTTACAGGGTGGGACATCAGCAGGGATCAGCGGTGCTGCAGAATAGTTACCAAAGGCAGCGGCACCTCAAGATGCCCCAAGCTGCCCTACAAGGTGAGGTAAAAACCTCTCCCAGAGCCAAAGCACCCCAAGAACCACCAGCCCCCAAACTCAGCTCCCCAAGGTGATCTCACTGGCAGGGGTGGACAAAACCTCCTGGTGCCCAGGCTTCATCCCGAGCTGGGTGAGCATCCTCCGAGCCGCCATTCCCGTTTCAGATACACCTTCACTGGGATATACACCTTCGAGTCCCTCATCAAGATACTGTCGAGAGGCTTCTGCATCGACAGCTTCACATTCCTGCGCGACCCCTGGAACTGGCTGGACTTCATGGTCATCTCCATGGCGTGAGTTTGGTGGGGTGGGGGGAGGACAAGGAGGTCCAGTCACTGCATCTGGGAGGGGACACGGGGCAGGAGGGCTGAGAAACAGAGGGGTGGGTGCCTGGCCAAGCCCTTGAAGCGCTCTCCTCTCCTCCAGCTACATCACCGAGTTCGTGGACCTGGGGAACATCTCCGCTCTCAGGACCTTCCGCGTCCTCCGCGCCTTGAAAACCATCACGGTGATACCAGGTGGGACTTAAAGAAGGGCTCTCCTCTCCGTGCCTTCCCCTTCCTTGAGCTCAGGTTTCCCTGCAGTTCACAGCAACTCCTCGTTCTTTTGACAGCTCTAAAAGAAAACAGAGGAAATGAGAAGGTATTGGATGCTTATAAATAATTTTCCGTGTAATTTAGCCTGTGGGTCAGGTTCCGCTGATTTTACATCTTGAAATTAGCTGTGCTCATTCGGTTTCTTGGCCAGGGAAAGCCCCTGAGGAGCCAGACGTGGGGTTTTTAGGGCTCCTTGGAGATGTCTTAAGTGGGCTTGATGAACTGATACGCTTTGCTTGGTCCTTGCAGCCACAAACTCAGTTTTGTCCCCACTGTTGACCACTCTGGTGCTAGGATTGCAATATTTAATGGTTATTAGTGGAAAAAGCCGTGTGGCGAGTGTTTAACATCACCCCGAACATCCAGCCTGCAGTGTTGGGAGAACATTATCAAATACAGCTGGTGGCTGTTTCCCAAATTTCATACCATTTCAATACCATGCTTTGGCACCACAGAAATGACAGATCAGGCCCCTTGAAGAAGCGTGAGATTAAACGGAATATTGTCATTTCTTGTGGTGAATCAATCCTTATGTCCCTGCGGTTTCCAGATCTTTAGGGTTCATATTTAAATGGATTTAATTTTTTTTGCCTGCATCAAACAGGCTAAAAATTGCATGTAGGAAAATGTAAACTGCTGCTTCCTTCTGGAATGGCATCCCCCCAGGAGGCTCTGCAGAAATAGCAGTTGCAAAAATAAGCTGGTTTAGAACGGCCGTCCTCAGCGGTTTCCCAACATGGACGAGGCCTTGGGGAATGGGGTTTTACCTAAATAGTTTGGGGAAGGAGGGAACTGGAACGATGACAGGGATAAAAACCACGTGTCTTTGGAGATTTGCCTCCACGTGAGAAAGCTCTGTGCTCCCAGCTGCTTTTAGGATCAGCATCAGGATGTCCTGGCATAACCTATCATCCATGTAGACCTCGGGTGATGGGAACGACATCTTCCAAGCCAAAAGTCTGCCAAGGATCTTTGGGCAAGGCTCCTCTGCAGAGGAAATTGGGACAGATGAGTTAATCCCAAAGGTTCATACAAACGTCACTTGGTCACCTTCACTTAGACACATCGGGATGGGATGTCTATGGCTTGAAGGGATCAGCTGGACTGGATCCATCCCCGGGTCAGCAGCACAGGGGGGTGTTGGACCACAGAAGCTTTTCTGGAGCTGAGAGCAGTGCTCAGCATCTTCCAGCAGGGCTGGCAAATGGCTTTTCCGTATGCCACAATGAAATGGTCTGTTCTGGTGGTTTGGGCCAAAAAAGGCCAGATTGAGGCATGTGGGGAAAACAGAAAGCCAAAAGGAACTGATGGCTGCCAGGCTGGGCTGGGTTTTGGCTTGTGATGTCCAGGTTAAGGCCAGTATGGGGAAATTTGGCTGGTGTTGTGGTTTAGGGCTGGCTGGCTGGTTAACAGACGCTCTCTGTGAACCCCTCTGCCCTCCCCAGAAGGGAAGAGAAAAGAGAAGAAGGGAGAGAGACTTTATGGGTTGGGAAATAAAGCTAACAGGTTTAATGAAACAATAATACTGATACTACAGGATAATAATGTAAATAGGAAAATAATGAAATATATACAGACATGTACAAATATACCTACAAAACCAGTATAAAATCCTCCCCCAATGACGATGATGGCACCAGAGGCTCTGGGAGCACTGGAAAAGTCCTAGTGCGGACCCAGCAGCAGTGGGAGCTGATGCAGGAGCACAGGGATCAGGAACAGAGGCAGCCGCAGCAGCAGGGGGCGCCGGGGTGCTGGGCCTTGGGCCACTGCAGGGGGGGAGAGGGAAGGAAGGGTCCAAGCTGGAAGGGTCCAGACTGGTGATCCCTCAGCTTTACACTGAGTGTGACAAATGTGGGATGCAATACCTCGCTGGGCAGGTTTGGGTCTGCTCCTCCCAATAGGCACAGACACAGCACCCATAGTGAGACAGTGGCCTTGAGATTATCACTGTAGCAGCACAGACTGAAAAAACATGCTGCTAGTTTTCAGCAAGTTCAGCCACTTAGAAGAGACTGAGCTGAAAAGCAAAATCACTAAACAGAAAATTAGTTCTGTTTAGCTCAAACCGGGACAGCTGACATTCATCCAAGGAGGACAGGTTTTGGGGAAGGGTTCATGCTGCACAGCAAGGTATGGGGACAGAGGGGCAGCAGGGATGCAATGTGGGATGCAGAGCCGGGGTGAACTTGGTGATATCACATCCCCACCAGCTCAAGAAACTTTTGGGAATGCCATAGCTCATTCTACACAATTGGTAAACGAACAATTAGCTCAGTAGTGACCTCTCTCCCCTAGGGCTGAAGACGATCGTTGGGGCTCTGATCCAGTCGGTGAAGAAGCTCTCGGATGTGATGATCCTCACCGTCTTCTGCCTGAGCGTGTTCGCCCTCGTCGGTCTCCAGCTCTTCATGGGAAACCTGCGGCAGAAGTGCGTGCGGTGGCCGCCCCTCAATGACACCCTGCTGGGGGACTTCGGGCTCGACAACGACACGTTGGCCAACGCAACGCTGGACGGCAACTTCACCGACGGCTTCGCCAGCAACTTCACCAGCAACTTCACCAGCAACAGCACCTTTGATTTCGAGGCCTACATCAACGATGAAGGTAAATGCTTGTGCATTCCCTTCTCCACTGACCCATTTGCTCCTCAGTTTGCCCTGCCCCTCCTCAATGTCAGACCAAGTTGGTTTGCTCGTGGGGGTCTTCCCACTGAGGTGCTTTGCAAGAAGATGTGGCTGGTGGGTGGACCAGGGGTTGTGCATGTTCATAGGATGGACAGATGGGATCAAATCCTCCTTGCCAGGGAAAATGCAGCCCATGTGGACAAGATAAACTCCTCCAGGAATAATTCATTATGGGGAGACCTGGGCAAATCAGTGTCTCCATTTCTCCCACTTGCAATCTCCCCATTTGGAGGTGCACTGCTGCTCCATCTGGCTGGTGACAGCAGGGAGGCCGAGCCCTCTAAGAGCAGATAGGACTTTGGGTAGAAAACCAGAGGGAAGGACGCAGGAATGACATTTCTCACCCACTGTCACTGCTGCACCAAAGCTGAGCCCTTCCCCAGGTACCTCTGCATCCAGTGAGTGTTGGCATGAAATAAGTTTGGCCAAAAAAAGTGTGGTGGGTTTTTCATTTGTTCTTCGGTTTTGGGTTTTTAAACTCCATTAAAATGTAAAAGAATCTCAGGAAATCTGCCTGGCAGAGCTGCACAGTGGCAGGATGCTCCACGGGGATGCTTCACATCTCATTTGGGCACTTGACGGAGCTCAGAAGGTCAGGTTACGTCTGGGCTGAGCTGTTTCATCCAACCGTGCGAGTAGCTCTGACATTAATTACAGGAAGGCTTCTTGGTAGGGGTGATTCAATATATAGGATGTAATGAGCGCAGCACAAATAGCGACAGCACCCTGCGGCCATGCGTTCAGGTTAACGGGGACTGGGGCCAGGCCAAAACCACGTCACCTGCAGTTTCACGGGCAGGATATCTTCTCAATGACAGGTTAAATAAAAGCCTGGTGGCGAGAAGCCAGGCACAGCCGGAGATGCTTTGAGGAAGCCCCAGAAAACCCCATGTGGGTCCTCAAAGGGCTTTGCCAGGTGATGCCCAGGTTGGAGTGCAGTTGCCCTCTGCCATGTCCCAGGGTGGGTGTCTCCAGGTGCTCCTCTGAGCGTCCATGGGGACAGGGGACCTGTGGTGGCACTGCTTGGCATCTCCTGCAGCTCTGGGCCTGCGCTCGAGCTGTAAAGAGGAGCTTTTAGGACCCCTGGTTTGTGAACAGGGTGGGTTTCCCCCCTGGGCAGCAGCAGAAGGAAGGCAATGGCCATGGAGCAGGAGCAGACCATTTCCCCAGGCTTTTTTGGGACCCCTGCGGTCCCCCATGCTTGGTGCTCTCCGGGAATGCCCAGCTATTTTGTAATTTTGCCCAGCAAAACAGACCAGCCCTGGTCCTTCCAGCACATGGTAACCCACCTTCACAGAAGGCCTGAGCCAGGCCAACCTGGCTGTTTCCAAAGCTCTTCATGGGTTTGGGAGCTATCTACTTGGGTACTTGGGGGATTGGACTAGATGATCTTTTGAGGTCCCTTCCAATCCCTAACGTTCTATGATTCTGTGATACTTGGATAGGTGAGACCATGCCATGAGGCCTCTGAGCTAGGGCCAAGTAGTTCAAGGCAAAAAGCGAAGTCAACAGAGAGGAGATAACCCAGTGCCCAACTCTGGAGTTTGGAGGATTTCCCTGGCAGCGAGGGGCTGCCAAGGACTTGAAAATCAATATTTGTATTTATTTATTTCATGTCTTCCTCTCTCCCCAACTGCAAAGCCAATTTCTACTTTCTGGAGGGAGCGCTCGACGCCCTGCTCTGTGGGAACAGCAGCGATGCTGGGTGAGTGCGGAAGGGGGGTGATGCAGCCAGCACAGCCTGTGGAACCACGGTGCTTGGGATGGAATGGGACGGGATAAGGGCTGGTGGTGAATACAGGTCTGGGAATCCCACCTGTATCAGCCTGGGGGGGTATTGGTCCAGGCATCCTGCCTGTATCAGCTTGGAGGGTGTTGGATCGGGCATCGCAATGGTATCAGCCTGGGGAAACCCTGCTGGATCATCTCAGCACCCCCAGGGATGGATCTTCTGGCTGTTGTGGGGGCAGGAGGGGCAGTACCAGGGGCTCACACCGGCTGCCCTTGCGGCTCCTTTGGTAGGAAGTGCCCTGAAGGGTACGAGTGCATGAAGGCGGGGAGGAACCCGAACTACGGCTACACCAGCTACGACACCTTCAGCTGGGCTTTCCTGGCCCTCTTCCGTCTCATGACGCAGGACTTCTGGGAGAACCTCTTCCAGCTGGTAGGCACCAAATCCTGACCATTGTGCAAATGCTCCTCTCATTTTGATGTTGCCCCTGGTCTAGGAATGGCAGAAAGAGACTTGGCTGGAAATTTGTGGGCCCTTGTCCTGTGGTTTGGGGATGTAACCGGGATCAGCAGAGATGGGGCAAGGCCCCATCTAGCTCCCCAACCTGAGCAGTGCAGTGTCTTTTACAGGGCAGCTGCATCATGGAAATGAGGGATTTATAGGAGGATCCAGTATCTATTTGGCTTAGGTAAGGAGGAAAAACCAGGTCACTTGTGCCCTAGATTGAGTCATCCTTTAGGGAGAAGTGGCAGATCCTGGGTACAGGGACCGTTTGGATAAAAGCAAGCCTAGGTCTGAAGGCTACAAGTGTCCTCTGGAAATTACCATGCCCAGATTTGGCACAAGAAAAGGGCCAAGGGCAAGACCTGAGAGACATCAGCCCTTGTCCCAGCAAAGCAAGCTTCTGATGAAATATTGAAATATGGTCCATCTCCATCTGTGCTTGCAGCCTTTGGGCTACCAGATAGCACAGAGCAGCGTGGCTGGGTTTGCTGAGACTTCTGGTCCTAATCCGGTGCCATGGGCTGCAGGAAGGCCAAGTGGGCAATTATGAGTCCTTGGGGAGATGGGAGCAAAATCATAAATGCTTTAGATTGGAAGACACTTCTAGAGGCCATTTGGTCCAGGGCCCCTGCGATGAGCAGGGACATATTCAGCCAGATCACATTGCTCAGGGCCCCATCCAACCTGACCTTGGATGTGTTCAGGGGTGGGCATCAACCACCTCTTTGGGCAACCTGTTCAGTGTTTTGGAAAAAATTCCCTCCTATATCCAGTACATTTTACTCCTACCACAAATTAGAGGATGCCTGGTTCAAGACCTTTTACTGGAGCCAGCACCAAACCAGTATCATGCCAATGTGGTGTGACAGCCCATGCCCTCCTCTTCCCACAGACGCTGCGTGCAGCGGGGAAAACGTACATGATCTTCTTCGTGATCGTTATATTTCTTGGCTCCTTCTACCTCATCAACCTCATCCTCGCCGTGGTGGCCATGGCCTACGCAGAGCAGAACGATGCCACGATGCTGGAGGAGCAGCAGAAGGAGGAGGAGTTTCAGGAGCTGATGGAGCAGCTGAAGAAGCACCAGGAAGAGCAAGAGAAGATGGTTGGTGGAAAGTGTGGAGGCCAAAATGAGGGGTTTTGGGAATAGAGGGGAGAAAAGGGGAGGCAGTGACAAGGGTGACGGTGCCTCTGTTTATGTAAAATCCAAGGATGAGCCCCATTTGGTTCACAGTAAGGAAAGATAATAATTGAGTAACTGTTTGAGAGGGTCAGGGCTGAATCAAAAAGCTGAGATACAATCCTGGAGTATCCTGGAGCAAAGCTCAGTGCGTTAAGAAAACCACTTGCTTTTGGCCTAGGCTGGAGACAGCAGAGAGGGCCCAAGAGACACCGTGTCCTGCCCGGGGGGTCCGGGTATCCTCACAGGAGCCGAGGAGCAGCTCTCGGGGTCTGTGCTCACTGCTGTACCCAGCACATGAGCAGATATCCATGCCTGATGCTGCAGAGAGTTTGCACTGGTATTTCTCCGAGCTGGCATCTCTAAGCTGTCCCATTTCCACCCATTTGCTCCACTGTGCTCCCAAGGCATTACCTTAGCTGCCTTCTGCTCCTTAGGAGTCTCTTTTCAGCCTATAAAAATGTGGGCAAAAGCTTCTGTGGTGTCTGACACTGCCACCCAGCCATTTTCCACCTCTAATCATGATTTTGGCCGATGTCAGCAACAGGCACAAGAGACATCCCTGCAAATCTAACTGCTGGTGTGGGCAAAAGCCCAGCTTCCTCACGTGCAGAGACACAAAACAGCGTTTTCCTCTCTCTAGAGCCTCTATCTCTTATCTGAGCCGAGCCACAGCATCCTCCGAGGAAGTGGCTTGCTCTTATCTGGCCGCTGCTCTCTGCAGGATGGGTCTAAGCCAGCCCTGCCCCAGGGATGGGGACTCCAGGGCTGATGCTGTGGCCTGAGCAAATTCACCAGTGAGTTGCCCAAAGACTTTATTTAGGGATGATGCTCCTTCATCGTCACCTGGAGAAATGAAGATGATGGAGGGAATAGGGCAGAGAGTGAGAGCAAAGCAAAATCAGTGCTCAGATCCATTTAATATCCAGCAACCGAGCGTGGAAATCGTGGTGGATCTGGGCCATTCACAGTGGGAACAGAGGTTCCCACTCCACTCTGGCATCCGTAGTGCTACCAGAGGGTATAGTGAATTTAGAGTATTAATACCACTGTTGGAAAGGATAAAAAGAAAGAAGGAACAGTTGCACGTGCAAATGAAAACCGAATAAAACATTTGGAAAATAAAAACGTGACCCAAACACTCACAGATTTAATGCAGGTCCAAAAATCTTGGATGCTCCATTTCAGCAAGAGCCCTGAAGATTTTGCTGCTTTCCCATTTGGGATGAAAGTGTCTTTCAAAGATTAAAATTTCTTCTAATTTCTATTAGAGCTATAACTTTATGAATTATTCGCCCTGCCCAAATGGTGAAGGAAGTGAAAAGGAAATACTTGCAGCCGCAGGCGTGTGATGGCGATGGGGGTCATGGGGATGGGGGTCATGGGGGTGATGAGGGCGATGGGGATGCGGGTGATGGAGCTGGGGTGGTTGTTGCAGTTGCAGGACCGGTGCTCCAGCAGCGGTTCCCTGCCCAGCAGCACGAGCGGGAAGGAGCCTGACTCGGACCTGAACAGTGACCAGGACAAGGCAAAGGACTGCAACGGGCAAGTGGTCCCCAAGGTCGTGCTGCAGCGGTCTGCTACGATGATCGAGGTACGTGCTCGGCTCTGTCTCTGCTGTCCCTTGAGCATGCCCACCCCAATAAATGCATGCTCACCCAGTGGAAAGACAGGCTTGTGTCCAGCTTGTTGTGGATCTTACGAGCCTTTCTGCAGCCCATGTTGCAGCCCAAGGTCTCTCCAGATCCTTTTTTCTGCTTGCCCTATCTTTAAGTGCATTAAATACCCTGCATCTCTCTGCATTCATCTTCTGTGGTTTCCTCCCCTTCTAGTTTGACCCAACCAATGAGCCTGAGAAATCGGACCACAACCACCTCACCGTGGGCAACCAAGATGGGCCAGGCCTTGAGAAGAGATCAGGGAGCGCCATCAGCGTCCTTTCCAATGCTATGGAAGGTGCGTCCGTCTCTGGCCTCGGGGAGGGCCAGGTGTGCCGGCCGCTTCAGCTCAACCATGAGGTTGGTGGGCTTGGGATGCTCGGCACACACCGGTGACAGTGGCTGTCCCGAATCCCCAGCCCCACACAAGGGACGACTCTGGACCTGAGCTCTCCACAGGGGCTCAGTGCACCCCAGTGATCCTCAAGCAAGGCAGCCCAACTCTCTAGGATGATGCCTGGAGGCAATAATACGACATCTCATGTAAATGAATGGGATTACAATTGAATACAGCAGCCTCCATAGTCAACCCAGAGCTATTGAGTGGCATCCCAAGAGCTCCTGTCCCAGTGTCAGCAAGAAGTGCCATAGACTGGGCAATAACAGGTCTCTCAGCCTTGTTGGGGATGCGCACCAAGCCTTCCAGCCACACCAGAGCAGTTCCCTTGGGTGTCCCTGCCACGTTGAGATCTCAGGGACACCTCAAACTCTGCCCAGGGGCTGAAAACAGGGTTGGACCCACGGTTCCCTGACTGCTCTGCCTTTCCAGCCCTCTCTGGTTTGGAGGGGAAGGTCTGCAACATTGCTGTGCCTGGGCATGGGAAGGTTCCTCCTCTTAGCCCCCATATTAAACTGGAACATGGTCTAGGGCTGGTTCAGGACCCCCAGAGAGGTCCCTTCTAGGGGGTTAACAGTTGTCCCATCTAGGAGAAGACAGGAGACTCCTACACTGATGTCCTTTTTGCTTCCTCAGAGCTGGAGGAAGCTCACCAGAAGTGCCCGCCCTGGTGGTACAAATTTGCCCACACATTCCTGGTCTGGAACTGCTGTGTTCCGTGGGTGAAGCTGAAGGAGTTTGTCAAGCTGGTGGTGATGGACCCCTTTGTGGACCTGGGCATCACCATCTGCATCGTGCTCAACACTCTCTTCATGGCCATGGAGCACTACCCCATGACGGAGGAGTTTGAGAACGTGCTGTCCGTGGGGAACCTGGTAGGCAGCGATGGGCATCACCTCCTTCCCCATTTAGAGCCACAGCGGCCAAACCGTCCACCCTGGTGGGCAGATCCCCTCTGCAGTCCTTGCGTCAGCTGAACAGCATCCATGCATGCCTGGAAACTGGGCCCAGCTGCTGAGAAAGCGCTTGAGTGGGATGGAGGGGGTCTGATCACAGCATCCCTGTGGTGGGTTGGGCTCCAGGATGGCTCAGCTCATCAGTGATATGGGGATGGGATCCATAATCCCCCCTTCCCCTTCTGCTGCAGCTTCTGTCTCACTTGGCGCATCCCGGTGATGCCGATACGGCTTTGGCTTTGCAGAGCTGCCCTGAGCCAGCTCCTCCATTGCAACCCACGAACGCGCTGCATTTTCAACGTGTGGATGTGGCACTTGGGGACGTGGCTTAGTGGCCATGGTGGTGCTGTGTTGACTGTTGGACTGGATGATCTCAGAGGTCTTTTCCAACCTTAATAATTCTGTGATTTAAGCCCAGGGTCAGGCGCAAGCTGCTGCCAGCCCTGGCTGACACCGGTGTCCTCGCGGTGTTGGGTGGCATCTGCCATGAGCAGGGACCCATTCAGATTCTGGGAGCAAAGAGGTCCCCACTGAGCAGGAAGCAACAGTGCTGGCAGCATTGGAAATAGTAGTAGTAGTATTAGTAATAGTAGTGGTAATAGTAATGGTAGTATTAGTAGTAGTAATTGTAATAATAGTAGTAATGGTAATGATAGTGATAGTAGTAATAGTAATAGTAGTAATAGCAATAGCAGTAGTAGACATTGTAGTAGTAGTAATAATAGTAGAGTAATAGTACTGGTAATGGTACTAGTAGTATTGGTAATGATAGTAATAGTAGAAATAACAACAATAGTAATAGTAGTTGTGGTGGTAGTAGTAACAGTAATAGCAGTAGCAATAGTAGTAGCAATACAATAATAGTAGTAGTAATAATAGTAGTAGTAATAGTAGTAGTAGTAGTAGTGATGATGATGATGATGATGATGATGATAATGACTTTTCCCAGTGAAATCACAGCAAATCCGGGCAGTCCTGATTTCATGGTGTATCCAGCCGCCAGCTGTGGCTGCTCCTGCTCAGAGCCCTGTGTAAACGGCTTCCATCTGGGTGCAATCTGCTGGCGGGACATGTCCAGGAGGCCCTGGGTTACTCTGGGAAATGCAGCCAAGGGCTGAGAGAGCTCACACGTCTCCTGTCCCGCAGCCTTGCCCTGCTCCAGCACCTGCCAGGACCGCTCTGTGTGCAGGCACCGCAGTGACACGTGGCTGTGCCCCAGTCCTGGGCGGGCAGGATGACGCTCAGCACATAGCTGCTTTATCTCTGGTTTCATTCAGGAAATACAAGGGGATTAATCGGCCGTTGCTCAAAGCACGACCAGGCTGCAATAACAACTCCAGCTTTGCCTTCGGCCAGCAGCAGTTTCTGGCCGCATGTCCCAGCACCAGGGGGGATTCACTGTGGAAGGGCCAGGGAGGGATGGGAGCAGGAAAAGCAGCTCTCACTGAGCCAAATATCCGCCCACATCGCCTGCCTGTGCCCCAGAAGAAAGGAGAAATATGTCCAGGCTGGAAGGGATCAGGAGTGGAAAAGGGGTCATTTTGGGGCTGGCATGCAAAGGGCCATGTCAGGGAGCACCCCTGGGGATGCTGGTGCAGAAGTCTCCCTGCAAAGCAGAGGCACAGACCTGTGTATCCCAACTGGATCTGCATCCAGGGCAAAATCTGTCACCGGGCCCCGTCTGCACATGCCATGCCATGGAACTGCATCAAGGATGCTAATTGTCACATTGCTGATGCCGCTCCGGAGTAATGTGATAATGCACAGCGCCGTTGTAGTCCCAGGAAAAGAGCAATGTGTAAAAGCCAGATCAGCTTTCGCAGGGCGCAGGGAGGGGCAGGGGCATCCCAGTAGCAGCCCAGTTCCTGTGTGACTCGCGGTGCTGGGAGCCCCTGGGATTCAGCAGCCGCTCAAAGGGGCTCCCGTTGAAACAAGACCTGTATTTTTCATTTCCACCTCACAACGAGCACCATTGCCATGTCACTCCAATAGCAGTTGGTTTCCAGTACTCCCAGTCTGGCCTCACAAGCCACACATTCTCAACCAGGGCTGGACCCAGTGGGGTGAAACATTGGGAATATCCCAAAAAGGAGAGGTGCTACCCACCCTAGTCCAAGCACTGGCTCTCAAGCAAGCTGACAGGGCGCTGTTTCCCACAGGTCTTTACAGGGATCTTCACGGCAGAGATGGTGCTGAAGCTCATTGCTCTGGACCCCTACGAGTATTTCCAGCAGGGCTGGAACATCTTTGACAGCATCATCGTCACCTTGAGCCTGGTGGAGCTGGGCCTGGCCAACGTGCAAGGGCTCTCCGTGCTCCGCTCCTTCCGCTTGGTAGGTGCCATGGGGACAAGCTGTGCTGGGGGGGTTGGATGCACCAGGGTGGAGAATGGCTCCTTCAACCTCCTTTATGGCAGTCACCAGTGTGTCCTGTTCAAGATAACACTGACAGTTGAGCTGAATATTTAGGGAAGTCCGAGTCTGCGCTCTTTACAACGCAGTTGGGTGTTTAATCCCTCCTGCCTTAACAAAACTGCCACGTGAAGGTCGAATCCCAGCCTTGCTGACACCTTGCGGCAATGACAGCCCCAGCCCGATCAAACACCTTGTTTGTCTCCTTGCCCCTTGCAGCTGAGGGTTTTCAAGCTGGCCAAGTCCTGGCCCACCCTCAACATGCTCATCAAGATCATCGGGAACTCGGTGGGCGCCCTGGGGAACCTCACGCTGGTGCTGGCCATCATCGTCTTCATCTTCGCCGTGGTGGGGATGCAGCTCTTTGGGAAGAGCTACATCGAATGCGTGTGCAAGATCTCCCTGGACTGCACGCTGCCCCGCTGGCACATGCACGACTTCTTCCACTCCTTCCTCATCGTCTTCCGCATCCTCTGCGGGGAGTGGATCGAGACCATGTGGGACTGCATGGAGGTGGCCGGCCAGACCATGTGCCTCATCGTCTTCATGATGGTCATGGTCATCGGGAACCTCGTGGTGAGTCTTAGGGTTGGGGTGGACCCTCAGTGAAAGAGGACAGAGGGTGGTGTGGGGTGGGGACACCTCTGTCCCCCCTCTGGCCAATGCTCATCTACAGGGCTGTGTCTGTAGGCAGGGTCTTGTTGGAGCTGCACAGGAGCACAAGCAAAGGGCTCGACCTCCCTCCTGTAGAGCCTGTGGGGGTGTGCTGCGAGCTCAGCTCTGTGTTAAACAGGGTGAGAAGCAATTTCTGAGGGACCTTAGGCTGAAACCAGCTCAGGAACAGAAAGGGAAACTGAGGCATGGAAAAGTTAGGCAGTTGCAGGAGCACCTCTCAGCCCTTTCTTCTCCATATGGCTTTGCAGGCTTTCCGCCCTCATTTCCAACCCTCCTGCAAGAAGAGATTGGGACAG
>NW_010208317.1:0-17264 GCF_000695765.1 Mesitornis unicolor
TGTTGAAGCTCATACAGTTGGCCTCAGGCCAACTTACTAAAGTCCAGGCAGACAGCGTCCACAGCCTTCCCCTCATCCACCAAGCAGGTCACCTCTTCATAAAAGGAGATGAGATTAGTCAAGCAGGACCTGCCCTTCCTGAACCCATGCTGACTGGGCCTGATCTCTTGGTTGTCCTGTATGTGACGTGTGATGGCACTCAGGATGATTTGCTCCATCACCTTCCCTGGCACCGAGGTCAGACTGACAGGTCTGTAGTTCCCCGGGTCTTCCTTCCAGCCCTTCTTGTAGGTGGGCATCACGTTTGCAAGCCTCCAGTCAACTGGGACCTCCCCAGTCAGCCAGGACTGTTGGTAAATGATGGCCAATAAATTCTTTGATTTCTGCTCCATTCATTCCTATAGTCCAGAGTTTTTACACACTGACTAGCTCCTCTGTAGTTGTTTCCCTTGAAATCCTAGGACAAATTCCAGCTTTTCTTTGAGTTTTCAGTGATGGAATTGATCACACATTTAAAGATCAGAAGGCAAAAACAAAGCCTCCAGCCAAGCAAACAACCCCCAAATCTGGGGGGAATCTTGTTTCAACACAATGCTTGGGATTTTTTCCCCTCTGCATGCTGCAATTCACTTAGGAGCCTAGTAATTGCATGAATAGTTTTTAGTTTGCTATTCTCTTGCTCATTTGGTTCTGAGTCACATACTTGAAAGATCTGCAGTTGTTACCATAATTTCACAGTTATGTGTATCTGGCGTATATCATGCCTTTAATTGAAGGGAAAAGACAAAAACTGCTAATGAAAATGGAAATTACTAGCCTCTCAGTGTGTGTGTGTGAGGAAATTGTTTTCTTCCCCTCCCTGTTAGTGATGAAATATTGAACAACTGAAAACAGGTTTTTGTAATTTCATTCTGAAAGATGCAATTGCAAATTAGAAGTAATACTTTATTTCTTTAATAAAGATTGATAGAAGGGAAGATTGCATCTTGTACTGAATTTTCAGTTCCACTCTGCACACACAGAATGGCATGGAAAATCTGCAACAGCAGTGTATTTATATTATTGACAATGAATGAGAAGGCTGATGAATAAGACTAAATCTAATTTGTTAGTGTCTAATTTTCCAAGAACGCTTGACTTTGTAGAATCCTTTGAGTTCCTTTTTCTCTCCTCTTAACCAAAGGGTTAATGGAGAAGTTGATTAGGCGAATGAAAATAAAACTTTCATAGGCCTGTAAAGGGAGTCCCTTTGAACTAGTCCTGTTAAGTTAGTGGTGTCCAGTCAACTGCAGAGATATGGATGTGACCTGTTGTTCAGACTCCAGTGAACAACGTGGTAATGAAATAACACCACTGACCTGCCACGGCCTCCCTGGTTCAGGTTCCTTTAATCAACGCAATTCATTTCTCCCTTGCTTGCTTGCTGTCACTGGTAGCGGATGTAAACTGAACAGGGGCTGTGTGCGGCAGGGGCAGTGTCTGCCTGAGGACTACTACAGTGTTAGTGAAAGGTCAAGCACCTGTCTAAAAGTTTCAATTTCCTGCTTGATAACTGCAGCGATAGAGAAGATGGATCTCGTGAGCAGTTGACCAGAGGTATTGCAAAAGGGCTTAGAAACAGATCACTTAATAACATTTTGTACTTCCAGAAAACGAAACATGTTCTGGCTGTCTGTTTAAATATGAGTGCTTCTAAAGCATATATTGAACATGCTTAAGAAATCATGGTTGAAAAAAAAAACCCAAACCTTACAGAGATGTAAATTCTACACAGCAATGCTGCAGTCTCCAGTCAGAGAATGAACAAATTTATGGAGGAGAATGAGTTATTTTTATAGCACTAATTAAATCACATTATATTAACCTATGCAGCACTACTACTCACTCTTCTTTCTTTTCCCCCCTTTCTTACTGATAAACACATTTTTATTGATAGGAGACTTAAGTTTGTTTGACTTCATTTTTGTTTTTCTACAACCCAGGAAAAAGCCTTGTCTAACCTTAGTTTAGAAATCAGGATAGCGGGGGAAAATAATAGATATGTCTATTAAAAAGTAGAGAAATAGATGCCACATTTATATTGTTTTAGTCACATTGAAGCCATCCTTTTCTTCATAAAACCCAAGGGCTTTTAAAACATTTCTCAGTCAGATTAAAAATATCTCCAGTATAAAAGCAACCCACAAAAATCTTCCTATCAGTAACTCACCTTTTTAAACAGAAAGAATAATTATTTAAAAAGAAACAAAAAGTTAAGTGCTTTTCAAAGAAAGGTGCAAAACGCATATATACATAATATATGCAATTAGAAGAAAATTACCTCTTTATTTAGAACTGTAACAAAAGAAGAAACCCTCCAAATGGAGAGTGAAGCTGCACTGTCATTCCTACACAGGACATATTGGAGGTACAATGTTGCTGCCTCAGCCACCCTAGCGCTGTTCCCTGTCTACTTTGTTCTTTGGCAGCTGAGAGAAGGATAAACCACAGCAATCTTCTGCCTTCTGTGGGAGAACTAAATGTGGCAGTTGTGCTAAGGCCCTGCTTCCCAGCTGCAACCAACTTGAAAGTCACATTATTTATCTGAGGTGACTATCAGAAGTCTGGGTTGGACCAGACTTCGAAAGAGTCTCTCTTATCTGAGCACAGCTGTCACTGAACTAAACAGCCTACGAAGGAAGCAGCAAATTAAAAGTTCTTTGTATTTAAAGAAAGGACAAGCAAACTGTATTTCACGGAGAGAGAGCTTTAAAGCAATCTAATAAAAATTCGTTTGTGCTTACAGTGGGCCACAACACACAGGGAAGCATCATGAACTCAGCAGAGTTCAGGTGCAGGACTTGCGCTAAGTGGCCATGAACTTCTCCTTCTAGGACACAAGTCAGGTTCTTGTTACTGAAAAGACTGTTTTTTCGTTAAGGGACTGCACATACAGCCCTTTCTCTAAGATCTGAGGCCCGGTGACAACCAAGCAATGCTGAGCTGGGACAGGATGGTACCTCCTGGTGTGACCAGGAGGGTACATCTAAAGGGATGCTGATGCAGCTACCAGCCTGATAAGGTAAGCAGGCTCATTCTCAGCACAGGTAGCACTACGCTTTTTTGTAACTTTATTCTGTTCCAGGAAACATCTGCAAGGAACCCTTACCTCATATTTTCCTTTCTTCTCCAAGGGCTCAGATTCAGTCTCTGCAGGCATCGTAACTTTGTCCCCCAAAAGCTCCTCTAAGATGAAGATGGTTTCCCAGTTGCTATAGTGACGTGCTGGGTAAACATCTGAGTGCATGCTGTCACCAAAATAAACAACCTACAAGGGAAACAGCGAATTAAAAGTTCATTGTATACGAGGAAAACACAAGCAAACTGTATTTCACAGAGAGAGAAAGAGAGCTTTAAAACAACCTAATAAAAATTCCTCTGTGTTTATAGTTGGCCGTGACACGCAGAAATCTTATTAACGTCACAGTTAGGGGTTTTATCTTCAACAAGCTCCATAAGGAAAAGGCTGGCCCTGTGCACCCTCCAGGGGCATCGCATGGGGATGCATGGCTGGGAACAGCATGCAGGATGCTGCTGAGATGTTTGACTGACAGAAATAGCCTGCCAGGAAGCAGTGAAAAAGACACTAAACAATGGGAATGGATTTTGGACAACTTTGGAAACAGACAAGAACATGGAGAAACTCTCAGTGACTGACAACTTTTCTGTGCCCAGAGGGTATTTTAGCCACTAGGGAAAATGTGGTCACGCCATCTTAAGTGGCATTTTCACCGATCCAGACCTGTAATTAAGATAACATGATCCTAGTTTTCACTGATGCTACCTCCTAATCTATTTGATCTCCTCAGGGAGATTGTTTATTTTCTGATTACAATCAGATTCTTCCCAAAGCTGCTGAAATGCATGACCATGCACACAGAATAAAACATCCAGAAAGTTTACATATTCTACCAATAAGAAGACTAATATGCTGCTTCCAGTCTGTTAGACAACAAGAACCATAACCAAAACAAAAAATTGTGACTGATCACAGTAACAACTTTAATGAAGCTTGTCTGGTGAATTTTAGACTGAAACAGGGTGTTTTAAGGAAGATTTACTCTCACTTATAACATACCTTGGGATCTAACTTGCCAGTCATCTTCTTCAGTAGTTCATAAAGCTGGATAGCATTACCTTGGGAATACCAGCCAGGTTTGTCCAGTGACAGCAGAACCTCCTGCTCCTCATCATTCTCTGAAATTACCAAACAAAATCACTTCTTGTTAGTGACAGCAGCCCATGCTCCTGTATCTGTGAAACATGTGAGAAGCTGCCTGTGCACAGCTTGGAGATGATGGTCTATTTTGACATTAAACCAGCTCCAGTGTCTGGCTCAAGTCCTGGCACTGACTGTGGGTTCAGTCAAGGTGTTTGGTACCTGGGGGCAGGCAGACATTTGTGAGAAAAGAAGCAGCCGAGCATCGTCTGCAAGGGCTACAGAACAGCTGAAGAACCAAAGTCATAGGCTTTGCCTCCCAGACACTGCAGCAGTGAAGGCAGGAAACCACAGGAACCAGACTGATGAAGGAGCTAAGATGAAACCATGAAATAAGGCAGGCTGTATGAGACAGCATGTACCTTTCCCCACCGACAAATTACCTACTGCTTTTAAACACTAACATAAATACAACAAATCAGGATGAGGTAGCTCTTATGGACAGAGAGCAGCACAAACAATGAGCAGTTCCAGTTATCATCCAGTTTTGAAGAAATGACGAGTGGACAATATTGTTGCTGGTGGTGTAATCCACATGGGCATATAACCACACTGGCAGCTGTCAGTGAGTTGGAAAAATCAGCAGAAGCTGAAACTCCCCAGTCATCACCCAACTGGTGCCATAGGCTTCATTTCTAGCTGGTCCCAAAGCAGCTGTATCTGTCCTGGAGTCCATGTAACCTTATTGCTCATTCAGATCCATGTGCTATTGCCAGATGAACGCCTCTTAGCTTCTTGCTGGAGCCAAAATACTGGCCTTAGTGGACTGATAAACTGGAACTTCACCAGAAATATTAATGTCTTCTGTCTACTGAAGTGGTTAAACAAAAGGGTGATTTTGTTATTCAATCTCAAACATGTCTTAATTTTTATGCTAGAAACAGGGGGGTTAGAAGCCAATACAGGACTTTGATCTGACTTAGGTGTAACATCAAGACTTGAGTTTTTCTTCTGCGTTATAGAACTTTTCAAATTACTCGAAATGTGTTGGGAAGAAGACTAGGACAGAGCAAACTTCATTTGGTTAGAGACTGCTGAAAGCTAGAATGCAAACTTGGGAGAACAGCGAAATGACAAGACAGTTTTATGTTTAAGAGCACTGAAGATGTACATGAAGCAGAACATTGGTCTTTGAAAGATATAAGAAAGAAGAAGCAAAAAGAGGGAAATAGGTATCTGGAGAGAGGCAGTAAATCATTCAGTATTATGAATCTAAGAATTTGAATAAAGGATTTATTCTCAGACAAAACAGTTCTATATTAAGGGTGTTTTATAAATGAGGAAAAAACAAGAACATTCAAATTCATGTAGAACATGTGTGGAAATGTCTTTTCCTTTGTTCTTCAGAAACCTAACGATAATGAGAATGATAGCATCCATTAACAAAAAATCTTCATTTCCTGACTTTTAAACAAACAACTTCCGATCAAACAGAAATTGTCAAACTTCGACAAATTTTCTGTGTATTTCCCTGTAAAAGTTTTATTTTCCCTGTAGTTTTAGATGTACTTGTAAGGCTGGATGAATGAGCAGACACAATCTTCAAACAATATGGACATAGGAACAGAAACTTATGAGTACAGCTTCTTTGAGCTATTGAGCTATCCATGTGCTATTGCCAGATGAACTCCTTTTAGCTTCTTGCTGGAGCCAAAATACTAGCCTTAGTGAACTGATAAACTAGAATTTAATCAGAAATATTAACATTAATGTCTCCTGTCTACTGAAGTGGTTAAACAAAAGGGTGCTATGAAAGGTTTATTAAAATTTGTGAAGATTTGTATAGTTATTGTCTCCATTCAGTTGATCAGGAAAATGCTAGAGAAAAATGGAGCTATTACGAGAGAAATTTTCACAGTAAGAACATTGCATTTGCGCACAGGAGCCCTATGTACTGCATTAGTACCAGAAAGCTCCAGCAAAGAGCTGGTGGTAGCTGGAGCTAACACCAGAGAGCTTTGCTACCTCTATGGAAAGGCATGAGAGACAGTCCTGACTGAAAAAAAAATGCTAATTACAAAATAGAAAATCTCTCACTCTGTGAGATCTGTTACTGTCACCCCTAGCAATGGGATTCATCTCACTTTACTTGATGCATCTGGAATTTAGGCTTCTAATTTACAGTTACAATTTGAACTAGTTGGCCAGACTCCCTCAGTAGGCAAAAAAGAGAGTACAAGAAGCACTCTCTAGAGGTGGGAGCTATGGAGAAGAAAAAGATTTAATTAAGTTAGGAACTTGGCGTTTAGTCAATGAAATGAAGGCAAGTTTAAAAACCTGGTTTCCTCCTCTGTGTTTGGAGGTAGCAAAGAGCATTGAGATGTCTAATTCATTATGGAAACACCTTGATGTTGGAAGGAGCTTCAGAAATCTGAGGAATTAGGAAAGGTCCTTTATAATATTTGAATTGTAGGGTTATAGGGATAATGACTCTGAACTGGCAAATTTTGCCTTGAATCATCTCATATGGCTGCTTGTGCTCACACATTTAGGGGTGACTGTGTCAATTTTGTTTCTGTAATCTGAAGCAGGAGGAAATGAATGGTGTTTCAGTTGCAAGAAGTAATTAATGAGAATGGTTTCTAATCCACTGCCACTTTCCAGTCAATAAACAACTCAAAAACCCATTAATGACACCATAGGCTCTGGCCTTGTATTGTATCTTTCAGATAGCAGCTACATGACAGCGCTGAAGAAATCTGTATATTCCCTGCAAAAATGCTGCATAAATGTGATTATGATAATCCATATTTTTTAGATATTCCAAGCCTAACATTAGCTACACTCAAACAAGAGGAAAACTGCTGCTGACCTTCCTTCCACTTTGCTGTTACTGATTTGTAAAAGTTCATTCAAAGGTCAGAAATGCCATAAATATTCCTTCAGCAGGAAGCAACACATATATAGGCAGAGATGCTACTGCTCCAGGTCTTACAAGCTGGGAGGAAAAGGAGGAGTCCTGACAATTTCAAACAGACTGGATAACCCAAAAGAATTTCTTAGATGATTTAGATAGAGCAACTTGCTTCCTTCTGAAGTCTAATATATCACTGCAACCCGGATTCCTGGCTGTAGACTGAAAACGTGCCACAACAAGAAACGTAAAGGTAGCAAGCAAGTAAAATTAAAATAATTAAAGCCAGAAAATCTTTCTATTAAAACACTGACTCAAACCTCAGCAGTGATTCAGAGCAATTTTCCTGAGGGGAAGTTACTGTTCCTTTTTAAAAACAACAACAAAAGCTTGACTCATGCTGGGGCAATATTAATATCGATGGAATGGCAATTTGCATATTGCTGTGACTAACGACTAGGGAAATGTTTTCAATTCAGAAATGTATTCCCATCACCGTTAGCAGATATGTTTCTTTTTGAGATAAAGCAATTCACTAACAAGACTCAATATCCTTTTTCTTCTGAGAATTTTCTTGCCTGCCTTCAAATGTGAGTTGCAGGTTTATAACACTGTTCAAGGAACATCTGTTTTCATTCTGAATGAATACACAAAAAGTAATCAGTGAAGCTTATTCCCATTTAAATGACAACTGATGGTAATTTACTTTGCCATAGAGCTGCTCCTTGGGAAAGACTCTGCACACACTTGCTCACTGCCGTCTGCTTTGCTATTCATTTATGGGTTATGCCCACCAAGATGGAAACCTGAACACATGCGGTGCTGTGGTTGTGTCCACTCTAAATGTTCAGCCTAGGGTCTGAACTTGGAGCTCTAACCTTAACTTGGCTGATGCTTACACTATTAAAATCCAGCCCATGGGGTTCTTGTTTGGGAAGCCTGAGGTTAAGAGAGAAGCTAAGAGAGGGGCGAAGTTACGCTTTGACAGTTATTCTCCTATACTCAGTCACACTTACATTGAGGTTAATTTTCAGCAGCTCACTGCCCCTGGGGCCACCACCCTGCACTGCTTCTCTTGTTGGGTGCCCTATGGCATTGGTGGGTTACACACCAGGGTGAGGACCATGAGTGACTCAGCTGAGAGCCTGAGGACATCTTGCACCTACTTAACTGGGCAGAGATGGGCGTAAGAAAGCAACTCCAAGTGCCTGGAGGCCATTTAAATCAAAGTTAAAATTAACTTTTGAAAATTGGAACATGATTTCTAATTTTACACAGGCAGTGATACATCTTTCTTATGCTCAGCAACCCCAAAGATATATGTGCTCATTCATATGACTAACTAAATAGTAGTACTACTAGAAGCTGGCAGTATTCTGAAAGAACACCATAGATAAAGCTAAGAAAAATACAGATACTATTCTGTGAAAAAAACCCCAACTATTTCATAATAATTCCTAAGTGCTACTTATCCAGTTAGTAACACTTCCTTTTCTCATGATGTTCTTTCTCTCATTTATGAGGCCTGGTAAGACCAAAGTACAAAACACTGTATTTTCAAATTGCCCTGGGCATATAAGATCCACAGACCTCTTAGAGAAGAGAAATAAATAAATTTTTAAAAGTTTTAAATTTTTAGTTTTACTTAAAATTTTCTAGTTTTTTTTAAATTAAAATCTGCCTTAATGCTTAATTGTGCCAAGCAATAGCATATGTAGAAATAAGGCTATAGTTTTACTTGTTTGTAAGAAAATCAGTATATACTTTAGAGAAGTCAGGAAATAAGTTTTTTTAGGAAGTTTTGATTACTGTGTTACAGGAACTGAAAATAACAGCTCACTACAGATTCAGTAATTTGTTTTCAAATCTCTCAAAGCATTAACTTTATACCTTCCCAGGAAGTCTGGCTAATGAATAAAGTGTTTCTATTTAGAACATTGATATGATGAAATACAGGCAAGGCCTTTTTTCCTTGGAAAAGGAAAATCACTGTTTTGGAAAATGACTCATCTGCAACTTCATTTTTACATGTAGTTCATCTGCAGATTTGGTGAAGCTTTTTCACCATACATACATAATAAATACACCATACATACATAATAAAATACAATTTTATTTAATTGTATTCATAACTCAGAGAACTTCTGTTTTGGAAAAGTGAGAGGGACATAAATAGAGAATTTAATTTCTTCCTTGCACATATTTTGTAAGTAGTTTTTAAGTTGGGATCTTTGGAGAGGTAAAAAACAGCAAAATAAAAAATAAATCCCCTCCCCAGAATAGTTTTATTCTGGACCTTATTAGTTCTGTAAGAAAATGAGGAGTTCCCAATATCCAAACAAATGTCCCCAGATAACCCTAGCAATATCATAGTCATCCTACAGATCCATATATAATTTTGGGGAGAGACAGGTTTTTCAGGAGGCATTTTAAATTCAACTAAGCTACTATAAGTATGGTAACTGAGAAAAAAAAAAGCATAATTTCAGGAATATCCAGTTCAGTTCAAGCAACTCTCTATAGCCTTTCTTACTAGGGTGTGCTTCACTGCTGTACACAGATGTGAAAAGTGGATGGAAGCAGAAGGTGGAGGGAAGCACAGATTAGATGAGAGCCACCAGTCAGCGCAGACCTAACCTGTCACTTCAGAAAAATGTCTCCATTAATTTTCATAATGAAAATAAATCTGAGACACACAAAGCATCTGCTTTGCATCGTAGACTGTAATTTCTCAGCTTATCCTAACACTCTAAGTCTCTCTAGCAATACCTACTGAAATAAGGCATATTGGAATTCGCTCTTGGACCATACTCTTCCACACTGAAAACTGACACTGCAGTGTGGTGGGGAAAAACCTCCTGCCATTCATTTACTCTGGCCTCAGACATTAAACAAAAAAAGAGAACAAAAAAAAAGAACAAAATTTCTCTAATCCCCAGTTACAGAAATACTAAGAATTTTTTTCCCCTACATCTTGATACTTCACTTATAAAATAAATGACATAAACTAGAACAGATCATTTGATTCTGAACAACTATTTCCACAAGGCAATATACAGACCTGGCTGCAAGGGGCCTCTTTTTTTCATGTCTTCAATTCCCCAAAATATGTTATTTCAAAGGCCATAATAATTGTGAAGCAGATATGAGCATGCATAGTTATTGCACATACTCATTTGCCTAGAATACACAATAAACATTTTCATTAACTTTTAAACAAAAACTATTTACACAGCCAAGTTGAGTTATGGTTTATAAGAAAGCTCCATTCTTTTTTCCTAACTTACTACACTATCTAAAATCCCTACTTTAATTTTATTGATTATTTCTGTCTGAAATTCCAGCTCTCCAAATACTGGTTGCCTCTAAAGGGGCAGTTTTACATTAACCTTTAAAGTTTAACTTAAAATTCAAAATTCCACAGGTAAAAAATATGAAATTTGGGAATTAAAGAAACAAAATCCACCCAGCCTTCTGCCTGTTAATTACGGTATAAGCATTCCATAGCTGCAGACAGCAGTTATTAAAACCTTGCTCAGACGGTCTGAGTCAGTAATGACAAAAGAACCCCACCCCAACCTACAAGTGTTTCTTTAGCAGAGTGCTGCTGCCGAGCAAGCGAGAGCGTTCTGGAGAGTGCAGGGGTTCATCCACTGGATCTCGGGCATCTTCCCACTGCTATGTGGAGGATAAAAAACTCAAGCATGTTTTTTTCTTGCCTGAAAAGCGGAAATTTCTCAAAAAACAAAAAAAGGCAACCTGAAAATAGCATATTCTCTGGCAATTTAGAAGTTGTGAAGTATGCTCATTCCCAATATTTCTAACAAAACTAGATGCAGTAATCCAATAATCCAATTTTTATAGAAATAAAAGCTAACACCTAATATATTAAGGTTCATGACATGTTTTAGTACAGTGGCAACAACAGCCATTTAAGTAGCCTAGGAGGGCAAAGCGAGATGAAGATGAGAGAGGTATAACTGGATTTATGTAGACTCTGAATAAAAGAAGAAATAACTGCGGTCTGATGTTTCTCAGACCATGAATGCAGAGATGAGGACAGCTGGATAACATCTCCTGTGGGCGCAGAGAAACCAATAAATATTTTCACCATCTTTCCATTGCTCTGTGTCTCTCCTGCCCTTTGCAGCCCCTGTCTATGTAGGGCATGCACACCTAGCCCTCTGTTGAACCTTACAACCTGTGGCAGATGGGGAGCAGAAGGGAATGACAAGGTGTGTGTGTGTGACAGAAGACAGAAAGATGATGGGAAATTCAGCCTTGAGGTCTGAGGGCAATTTCATGGCCCTGTGGACCACAGTCATGGATGAATTCAAAGGAGAGACAAACAACGTGACAGGCTTAGAACAACTGGCTGAGATTTCAGATGCTTTTTAAGATCTGCTATGCAGCCAGGTGTGTCAGAGAACACGACAATGAAAAAGGACAAGAAGCCCTCTTCCTATTAGATCTGTTGAGATATAGTGGAAGTTCATATTTAATACACAAAATGAAAATGTTAGGAAATTAATGTTCTAACAAAGAGGAAAAGTTTTTATGTGTGAAACAGTCACTGTAAATCTCAGAACAATGTAACTGGGCTGGAGATGGCAAGGAGAACTGGAAACTACTCCTTTCTGGCAAAGTATGTTTATTTACTCTTTGATGGGAAAACAAACATGAAAGGTTTGTAGTAATGAGTTTTTTTAAGAAGTAAAAGAGAAATTATCCCAGTGACACTTCCTATAATACTTTTCCAGTTCCTTATCTATGCGGTTTGCACAGTGGTTTGCAAAACCACTTAGTGTTTATATGAAAATGTGCTTTACGTTTTTTCTCAGAACCAAGAGCATTGTGCCAGATATCTGTATGCAGGAATTTCAAAGATAAAATCTCTCGCTACTATTATTCCAGAAAAAATAATACTCTTGGAAGGCTCAGCCTTAGTCTGGCAGTATCACAGAGACACCTGGAATCTGTGGACAGTAATAATATATAAAGCGGTTTCACAGTAAATAAGAATCAGGTTAGAATGAATGTGTTTACCAATGAAGAGAAAAAGTCCTGGGGTTGCTAACTCTACAGAGAAAAACATGAAACATACATATTGAGATTTAGGACATTTGGAGTCCCTCTTGTACCCTATGTGAACAACAAAGAAAGACTGAAGCACAAAGAGAGCGAGGAAGAAGACAGCACATCTCTTTTACCTTTTCCTGAGCTTTCAGTTGCAAGAAGTAATTCCCTTCTGAACAGCAGCTGCAGAGGACTTGCTACTCATCTAAACAATGCAGTGTCCCACCATCACTCGCCATCCAAGAAACATACAGTTTTGTGTTTTCTGACCTCTGTTGGATGGGAGATGCAGAGTTGCGGCTGATAGTTATAGTTACCTATCTAGCCACCTAAGATTTCCCCCATCCACAATAAATCCACACTTGCTATTTCTTGCAGCTCTCCTCTACCACTAACTGCTTTGCAGTTCTCCTGAGTGCTTCATAAACATTAGGTAGGCCTTGGTCTTTAGAAACTGGGAAACCACAGCAGAGATTCAGTGTCATGTCAAAGCAAACCAGATTTCAGTCCAGGCGTTGGTCGTGATTCCTCCCGGTGTTCCCAGCTCATTTCTAGGGCTTCCTAACCAGCTCCTTTCACTGCTTACTTCCAATAGCAGATCTGATGCTTGCAGTACAAAAATCAACATGTGCTTTCTGTGAAAGATAATTCTGCAGACTAACCTTAATAAAGGCTTGACATTTTGGAAGAACACACAAGAGAACTCTATAAAGCTTCTTAATGAAAACCGGCACATACAGATTCATGGAAACTATGCTGAAGGGAAGCTTTCTGCAGTGGTTGCCAGCTCTTGTTCTGCCAGGAATGTACCATATACAACCTTCTGTTTTTGCTCTACTATGAAGCACCTCAATCCCAATTTCCCAATTATCTCTAAATCAAATCCCAAGGTAACTCTTTATCAGATTTTCTGTCTAATAATCTGCTTATTTTTGAATACTACAGAAGAAAACAATTACATGGAGAACAAAGATAAATAAAACCCAATAAATTCTATAATCTACTTCTTACACATATGTGATCTACGCCAAAGAATGATTTTTCCCTGCGAAGCCGTACTTGTAAGTCCCCCCATGACGTAGGTAATTTTTCTTCTAGTGTCCTGGTTTGAGCTAAATAGAACTAATTTTCTATTTCGTGATTTTACTTTTCAGCTCAGTCTCTTTTAAGTGGCTGAACTTGCTGAAAACTAGCAGCATGTTTTTCCAGTATGTGCTGGTACAGCGATAAGCTCAAGGCCAATTGTCTCAGACATGGGTGTCGTGTCTGCACCTACAGGGGGAAAAGTGGACCCCAAACTGACCAACTAGGTATTCCATCCCACATACGTCATACTCGGTATAAAGCCAAGGGATCATGAGGGTCTTGACCCTTCTTCCACCTTGGAGCCCTTCCATATAGGATCCTTCTGTCCGTCTCAATCCTGCAATGGCCGATGGCTGAGCAGAACCCTGCTAGTTCGTCTGCCTCTGATCCTGATTCAAGTGTTCCTGCATCCTGCTCCCACCTGCTGCTGAGTTCGGTCTGGGACTTTTCCAGTGCCCGGCTCCGCAGAGCCTCTGGTGATGTATTCATCATTGGGGGAGGGTGGAGGAAGATTTTATATTGGTTTTGTATATATTGTACATATCTTTATATATTTCATTATTTTCCTATTTACATTATTATCCCGTAGTATTAGCATTATTGTTTTATTAAATCTGTTAGTTTTATTTTCCAACTCATAAAGTTTCTCTCCCTTATTCTTTTTTCCTTTTCCCTTCTGGGGAGGGGAGAAGGGTTAATAGAGAGCATCTGTCCAGGATTTAGTGGCTGGCCCAGACCTAAACCACAACATCTAGAAATTCCTTGTGGATTTTGACAGCTGCTTAAGAACTATAATGTGAAGTTTAAACTCAATGTCCACCAACCTAATTCATACAGGTTTACACTGATTCTTAGTAGGGTTTATGAACCTGATCCATCCTGCAGCCAGCCAGCCCTTAGCTGCTGTAGGATCAGGAGTAGACCTGCACAGATCACAGCTTTCTAATAAGCAGGTATCCGTGTTGGCTAGCTCTTCATTGCCGACAACTGGAGTTGGCTGAGGAATACCAAATGATAGGTAGCCAGAGGAGTTTCTATACACTGTTGTTTCTATATCCATTCCTGGTACTTATTTATTTAGTTATTTCAACATAGGCCTCTGTGACTTCTGAACACTGGAATCACCCTTACAATGTAGTTGTGAGTCAATTCTTGTTTAAGTGAGAAGCTTGTAGCCAAATGGCAAAAAATAGCTTCTGAAAACTATTTGTCTCTCTGATACAGATTTGGCAAGAAGAGAAGTCAGCTTTTGAAGTAAGCTATCAAGAGCATACCATCCTACCTGTAACCAGCAGTAGAGTCTGGTAATGATCTGCATGAGTTAATAAACTTTCCAGGGGGACCCTTTTTATTCTATGGATGAAATAAAATGTATTTGCTTAACCATCTTATATTAAAAATGCACAAAACAGATCAAAAGGAAATATGCATTCTCTTTATGCCAAAAGAGCTGCTGACTTGTGCACGGTTTATTTCCCTAGTGCTCCTTTCAGTCTTTTGATATTTCCAGTTTAGCTCTTCCCTCACTGTCATTGGCAGACACTCTTATATGTGCTGGGAAATAGAATGAAAGTGAAATGAAATATTTCATATAACCAGAAGCAACATTAAAAAAACCCCAACCCTTTCTAGTCTTGAATTCTGGATACTGAATTACCTATATAAATAATTGCTAGACATTCTTCAGGTATTATGCTATGCTAGTCTGAGCTCCCATGCATCCAAGGTAAAGGAGTCACAAACTACTTCATCATTAAGGCTACATCTCAATGTTCTTTTCAATAAATTGAATTAAATGACCTCACATTTCCCTCACTCAATTGCTTAGCCAAACCTTTCAGACTTTCAGCATTTCTATGGAAGAGAACTGAAGGAACATGAGAACTGCAGGTTTTATTTCAGAAAGGGTCCTACCAATGCTGCAATGAGAGTTAGTATCGCAAGTCTTGCTCGTGTATGGTAGATACGCATTTGCTTTTGTCTTCCACACAGAGCTGGGTCTTCCTGTCAGTGAGAAATCTTTCCTAAATCCCAAATCTTTTTCAGCATCGCACATTATTAGAGTATTATCACACTATAAATGTGATCTAAGTTGAGTGCTGACTGCTTTGCTTCTAAGCCTTGTGTAGTGCTTGGCTGTGTGGGGCTATGGAGGAAAAAAATAATCTCTTAATAATCTTTTCATCTGTTGAAGGAGAATTCCCTTAAGCCAGAAAAATCTGTTTGCTGAGCACAGTTTTGTCTGGAATACTAACTGGTCGTTTAGGTATTTTGGTTTTGAAAACACTCACTAGGATGTGGCAATTCAAGTTCTGTGGGGACTCACTACAGAGAGTGGATGGGGTTGACAGGTCCTTAGCAGCTCATTCTGCAGTAAAAACAAGATGCAGTTTTTGAATGAATCTGGCTTCATAACTGTGGGAGCTTTCATGCCTTATCTCTCTGGTACTGCAGGTACAATCCAGATCAGAGCCTGTGTCACGGTTCCATTCTCTGCTAGTATCTTGAAATAAAACAAAATAGCAACACCAGAAGGTGGTCACAAAACTATGGTTGAGGATTTTCTATACATCCTGACTTTTAATGACCTCTCTATCATAAGGTCTGTGTGTTTTAAATGGAATTATATATAGCTACTATAGTTAACTTTCTTTATCTGCAGTTTACATGGTTACTAAATACTGTTGTTAAAACAATGTTACTTCTAAATCCTGATGTCACCTCTTTGGCAACCACATTTAAAGCATCATCATGACTTAAAGATTTTGCAAACTCTTTTACAGAAACAGGTTTTTTAATAGGCTGCTTCTAAGTACACAGGCTTAAAATAATTCATCGTATTAAGAAGGCATTTGACATGCTTCTCCATGATGAAAGCTTCTTCTCTTAAGATTAAACATAAACATGGCCTGATAACCGATAAAAAAATTTTTAAGAAATTATTGATATGTAACTGTCTTCCAAAACAACTACTCTAGCTTATTGCTTTCAATAATTTGAAATAATTATTGAATAACTTGAATAATTTCAGTGGAGAACACATGAGTTAGGAGGCCTAATTCCTTAAACTTATAAATAATATATCACTGAACCATAAAATGTAAATGAAGCAGAATTAATTGCAATTATGTTATCTTAACTTCTGCATTATGACGAATCTGTGGAAAGGGCTAAAAAAATTTCACAAGACTCTCATGGAGTCCTTATGCATATTTTATAGTTCTTCACTGCTTCTAGATTAGGACACTAGAAATCTTAGTTAAATACGCAGATCTGCCAGAGATATGATTATGGGTAAGTCATTCAGTCTCTTAGTGTTTCAGTTCCCTGTCTGTAACAGAAAAGCCAGTGCTTTTGTTATTTTACCATTTAGTCTGCCTGCGGGCTCCTTGTAGACAGAGACTGACTCTTATCACGTGCTTGCACAATACCTTAAAGAATTAGGTTTTGAGTTTTATCCAGGCCTTGAATACAATCAGGCAGTAACTAGGATTTTGCAGTAGTGTTAGCTACTGCAACTCCTTTTGAAAATGAAAACACACTTTCCATGCACAAATAATTCTAGTTTTGGAGTACTTGGCAATTATGCTAAACATGTTTTCCAGTTTTAACAAAAGGAATATTGTTGATATCCAGCTTTTGAAAGCAGCAGCTTTAACTTTCTTTGAAATAGTTTTCTGTAATATTCTTATCAGCTTTGTGCCAAACACACTATTTAATATCAAAGGTAATCAGCTGAAGCAACCCCTGCTGTCTTTATGCAGAAGCACTTTGCAGTTTTTCACTGTTTTGATTTTTGGATGAATACTTTCTTATTCTTTTTATCCTCTGAGGTACTTTGAACACTATGCAAACATATAAAGAACTTGGCTCGACACATTTACTTGAATTTTTTCTTTTAAAGAAGGACAGGCATTGGAAAATGCATCCATAGTTCAGCATTCATCTCCATATTCAGAAACAGAGAGGTGACATACTTCAAAGACTATA
>NW_010208318.1:0-38023 GCF_000695765.1 Mesitornis unicolor
CCCTTTTTGTGCTGAGGATTCTGGTTTTTAGCAAAATAAACCAAAAATGTCTCCCAGGCCTTTATCAGCTAACACAGCGGGTAACACACTTTTCCCTCAGAGTCCAGAGCTCAAAAGGCAGAGCCGGACCTCAGTGAAACATCCCCATATCCCCTCTGCCATCCCTTTATCCAGCAGAGTCCACACATGTAGGCAACATAAAGACTGGATGCTTAAAAAGAGCCCAGGTGGATCTCACTCATTGCTGGTTTACAGCAGTTGCACATATTTTTAGAGCTGGAAACTGGGAGCTTCTCGTGGCCTGGGGATGTCAGGGACACCTCAGGCTGCTGGAGGAAAATTTCTGAGGTTGGTGGGAGCAGCAGGAGGGACACCACACAGCCCAGAAAGGCTTTGTGGAGTGTGCCTGAGGCAGACACCCACCTCGGGGAGTCCACACTGGTATTTATTTCTCCTTTGCCAGTTTACATGGATAGGAGACATGTCCCGGACCCAGCGAATCCAAGCGGCTGAGCACAGAGCCCAAGAGTTCTGTCTTTAAAAATCTGGGGCTTGAGGGGACTGTTATGGCAGGAAAAATTAGGATGGGGAAGAAGGTAAGACTAAATCCTGGGTCCTTGCCTCAAGTCCTTCTTAAAACACATCTTTCTCTACGCAAATTCCTATACCCGCCTGCTCAAAGGCAGAAATCTTCCATCAACCTGCTGAGGTTTCTCAGGCATTTCTGGGGCAGTAAAGCCTGTCCCTGCCTATCTGTGGCCAGTGTGGCCCCTGCCAGTCCCCTGGAGGGGATTGCCAGGAGCAGCGGATGGGGCCCAGGAGGCTCAGCTTTTGGGGCACAGGGCAAGAGGGCAGCTGGGGTCCTGTCTCCTCGCACACTACCACTTGCCACCCCATGGCACCCCATGAGAAGCACAGTGAAGGTTTCTCCCTGCACATGCCCCATCTCAGATCCTTGCCCACCTCCCCCATGCACAGGCACACAGAATGCCTGGTTCCAGCTTGGCCATGACTTACCAGATTGACTGGGTGGATGTAGCCGTTTTCGTACTTGTCGTTGGCCAGGATCTGCCTCAGGTGAGCGATGTAGCTGGAGGCCAACCTCAAGGTGTCCAGTTTGGAAAGCTTGGTATCTGGGGGCACCCAGGGTAGGGTGGTCTTAAGCCTGGAGAAGGCTTTGCTAAGGACCCTCATCCTTGCCCTCTCCCTGGCATTGGCAGCATTTCTCTGGACCTGCTTTCCCTCCTGGCTCACTCCATTTAAAGGGCTCTTCTTGGGGGGAGCTTTTTTCCTCTTGCCCGAGGCCCCTCTCCCCTTCTGAGGGGAGCCATTCTCGCCATTGGATCCCTCCTCGTTGCTCTCGTTGGACGCCCCAAACTCTTTGTTAGTATCCATTTTCAGGCCATCGCACTCCAGCATCTCCACCTCCTGCAGATCTTCCACATCACTGAGGGACCCAGTGGACATGGTCTGGAAGATGACAAAGGACCAGTGGGAAGGGGGGGTAGGAAGGGCAGCTCCTCAAATCTACTTCAAGGCGGTGGAGGAGAAAAGGGGCGCCAGTATTTTCCTCTCCAGCACTAAGGCGATACTGGTCCAGAGAGGATCCCCGCCCTCCCACCCCTCAACCCCGCTTTGCCTGTGTTTGAGGGAGGGAAAGTGTGTGAGAGAAGGGGAGAGAGGAAGAGGGAGAGGGAGAGGGAGGGAGGGAGAGAGAGAGAGAGAGAGAGAGAGAGAGAGAGAGAAAGCCGAGGAATTTAGTGAGGACACTAGTAATTTATCTGGGGGATAAGAGAGGCGGATCCAGCCCAGGGGAGGGGCCCTGCCCACTGAGCACACCACATCCCCAATCACAGACCTTTGCACGGGACAGGGAATGAGGTATCCCGGCAAGCCTCTGCCGAGAGCTCGGAACTGGGATTCAAATCTTCACAACTGGAGCAAAGCAACTCACTCACTCTCTGCCCCTGCTCTGTCTTTCTATCCTCCCCCTTCTTCCTCCTCCTCTTTTCCTTCCCCACTTTCCTTTCCAGCCCAGGGTTGCTCTCCCCCTCCCTGCCTCCTAGATGACCCAGGCAGCTGGTGTCATGATTCTTGAAGAAAGCCAAAATGGGTCATGAGAAGAGAGAGCAGCAGATCCACCAGTCAAGCCTTCCAGCGAGCTTTGTAATATGTGCCGTCAAAACGCTGTCCTGTAACCTAATCTGGGGGAGATTTGTGGATGATTATATTTGCGAATGCATCCTGTCCAGCTACTAGCGTATACCAGGAAGGGAATGCTTTGCTGCCTGACCGGCAGCGTGGACCTTGCCATCACAGCCCAGGGGCTGAAGGCAGGAGGATCTGACTTCTTCCAGCCTTCCTGGGTGACCTCTGAGAAGTTCTGACCCCCTCTTACTCTTTGAGTCCCCCCAGCTCTAGGTGTCCTGGAAGCTGCCCTGTCTGCAGGTGTGCCAGGCAGCCAAGATCCTGGCGGTCCATGGAGCCTCACCAAGCTGAGCGGTGCTCCTCCAGGGAGGAGGACCATGCTGCTGGAGAGGGTCAGCATGGCTGTGGATGGAAATGAAGGAGGGGCGAGGGGGAGTTGTTGGATGGTAGAGATCACACAGAAAAAACTCTTTCCTTAGCATTTTGCTGCAGAGCAGATGTCAGTGTTTTGTTCTGCTGAAATCTGCTGATTTGTGCATATTTAAAAGTCAGGGAGTTTTGCTTAAATAAAGAGGAAAGATAAGGCCATAAGGCCCCTTCTTTGGGATCTGTGGGAGTGAGGGCATTAGGCCATATTCTGCAGCCACCGAAGCCAAACATCCCCAGTCATTTTACCACTGGTGTGAATGAGCGGGTTGCTGTGTAGTTTGAATGAGCAGATGTACACTGCAGTTATAATCTTTCTGCATGTACGTATTCAGCCTCTGCAGCGCATGCTTTTAAAAACAGTTAACCTTGGCCTAACTCTTCTTCCTCTCTGTGTAAAATCTTCTCCTGTACCCACATGTGGGGCTCAAAGTGGCCAGTGAAGCATGAACTTGCTTCTGTAGCTCCTTCCTTCCTTCTTCACATGCTTCCTGAAACCTCACAGGTCCCCCAGCAGCCTGGGTTTTGAACACAAGGGACTAAAGAACTGGGCACATGGGACCTTTCTGGACACAGAGACTGATCTGATTGCAAGAGCGACTCCACTTACTCAGGTGCTTACCTGAGAATTCACGTAACTCTGGACAAAAATGTACAGCCTGAGAGGTCAGTATGGCATATGGTGGCTTTGGAGTTAATCCAAGGCCACCAGAGCCACAGGAAAATCTCTTACTGATCTGTGTGAATGTCACATCAGGTTTTCTGCATATACTAAACAGAAACCGAACAAGCAAGCAAAAATTGTGGAGGACCAAACTGGTATGTCGGCAAAGCGCTATGTACTGTCTGCAGATTAAAGTTTCATTAGGAGGCAAAGTGTAATTTTTGATAAGTAGCAAGGAAGTGTCTCCTATCTCTCGATCCATCTTAGTTCCTTGGCTCACGTAAACCAGAAGAAAAAGGGCAGATCTAAGCTTTATACCAGCTCTTTACTGTTTGGCTGGAAGATAACACCTTCTCACTCACAATAGGATAAGTACATTAAGATATCATATCTCCAAGCCCTGGCCTCTTGGGAATTCACTAACTTCTAATGCCGCGTTGTGTTAACTGTGCCCTGTTTGTGTTTTCTGTGTGTATAAACTAAACAGATTGTCAGCATATCAGTCCTAATTAATGAATTAGCTTTAGAGTTTTTTGTTTTGTTTTATCTTTTTTCTTTATAACAGCCTTATTGGAGATCCAAAATATTACTAATCACCAGCATGGAGATTTATGAGCCTCCTTATTTTCTAGGCCTGATTGTTATTTGTGCAGGTGGAGATTTAAATGGCCATATCCATTGCAGAGATTTATAGTCCAAGTGATTGATGTTAGAAATGAGCTACACAATTCTAACTGGAGTAAGGATGACAGAAAACCAAGTTGAAGTTGCTTGTGTCTCTAAGCACGAATGACCAGGGAGCACAAAATCCTATCAAAATGAGCAAAACAACAAAAAAGAACATACTCAGATCCTTTCTTTAGTAAATTAAAGTAACTTTATTTTAGTAATTTCTGCAAGTTTGTTGTAGAAAGCAAAAGGAATGATCTGGCTTCTTAAAAATGCCTTTAGTATGCTGCTGCATGTGCATTCTGAAAATCAAAGGATGCATACATGTGTGTTATGAGCCTTTAAAATTTCTACACATTTATAGCTTTTGCTGACTTACATATACTTTTCAGTCCTTGGAACCCGTAAAATTGATCTAATTGAGACCACACAGTTCTGTGGAGACACAGAGCACATTTTTGTATTCATTTTGCAGTGATTATTGCCTGTGTGATATATACTCACATACGTGTAGTATAAAGTACTCTGAGTCGTTTATGCATACAGACTATTACACACTTTTTCAACAACATAATCGTCCCTTTTTCCCTCTCCAAAGAGGCCAGCATGGGCAAACCTGAAAAACTGTATCCTCTCATCTCCAGGTTCCTTATTTGTCTGTTACATGAGTTGAACCTTTCCTTTTCCAACCTTCCTGCTCCTGGCAAGCCCAGGGCTTGTACCCCTAATTTGGCTCCTGGTTTCAATCTCTCTCCCATCACCTGAATCGCCTTGCCCAGTCTTCCTGACTCTTGTTCTGAATTGAACAAGAATTGGGGACAAGCCCAATCCCCTGGGAAGGGTAAAACTGGAGTGACTGCAGCCACCGTGGTGATGGTGTGGCCACTTACTTCTCCAGTTAAATGACTGGGACCATAGACCAGCCACTGGGTTAATAACTGGCTGGGAAAGACAGATGGAGCTAAAGTCCTTTTGGCCTTTCAGTGCATTCATTTCTTCATGTTTTAAAAAGAAAGTTTAAATACTGGCATGGAGAACATAAAATCTGTGGATTTGCCCTGTAGATGACTCTCCATTGCTCTAGCTTCACAGGAAAATGCATTTCTCTTTTACTTCTAGCTGTCACCCACTGAGCCATAATGTCATTTAGGACATCCCAGGGGTGCTGGGGGCAGAGATTTGGGATGCCTAGTCTGAAGGGTGTCAGATGGGGGACAGGTCACACATAGGCTTATGCTCATCTATGGTGGGTTACAGATTCCCCCTGGAAAAAAGCCCTATTTTTAGTGCCACCAACCTTCCCTCCCCTGGGCTGGAATAACACAGTAATTTCAGAACACATTGGAACTTGAGGCCAAGATTTCTACAAGTGTCTCATGATTTTGCATGGCATGGCTTGAGGGTTTTTTAATCTTTTTCTATTTTTTTTAAATGTTCAGTGTCATCTATCAAGGCACCACATTTTCACTAAGCATTCAAGAGTCACCCAAGAAAAACTTCAGATCACCCACAGCTGAGGACAATAGAGTCAGTAGCTGGTTATAAAACTCTTCATCCAAGTATAATACAGGTGTTTTCCTATGTTTGGAGAATAACAAAGGAAGTCACCCACAGGCAGACAGCTGATCGTGAATAATATTCAGCCAGGTTTGAGAATAATCAGGAATAAAATTATAACCAGATTAATGTTTTCAAGTTGTAATTTAAGAAAAAAATCTGGTGGTGCTGAGATTTCTCCTGCTCACTCTTGGTCTCACTTGGAAGTTAAGTAAAGTGGTGGTGGGACTTCAGAAGCATACTTTTACATACTGTAAGTGAAATAATACTAGTAATATATTATTATATATGAATAATATAAAAACAACTAATACTAATAATATAATGCTAATACTACTGCTAATATAATAATCCTGTGATATTTTTGTTATAGAATTCTGTCTTGTCCATTGTAGAGAGTGGATAGTGCTGGGGAAATGGATTGAAGTTGATTGTAACAGTAGGGTAGCTGTTTGGAAGGGCCAGGGCACTGAAACTGTCGCACGGCTCCTTTCCAGTTCTGTGTATCTGTTTCAGGTCACAGTTTTGGTTTGAAAGGTAAGAGACATTGAGATAAATAACATAAGGCAATGTACAAAGACAAAAAATTGCCAAGACAGTAAAAAGGCTGTCCTGGAGAATTAGCCCAAGAGGCACATGTTTGCATGTGATACCAGCATCAGTACCCCTCCCCAAGAAATCCCAACATCTTGCTTCAAAGCCCTGAGAAATCAGAGAAACAGTTTTCTAGAATAGTTCATTGTGTGTGTGTGTGGGGAGGAGAAACAATGTTATTTCCTTCTATTCTCATTTAGAAATATTGGAAAGTTTTGCTGATACCTGGAATGGAAAAAAATCAGTCTTACTTATGACAGATTAGAAAAATTAAAAGGAAATAAAAGTTTCAAGAAAATTTATGTAGAAAGTTATGCAGCAGCCATAAATCCATTTCATGTGAACTTTTAAACCTTGAAATGTCACAAACCCAAAACCATTGAAACTCCAGCAAATGAAGTTCTATGAAAGATTCTCTAGTGGATATATAAAAAATACTTTGTGAAACTCAAAATGCTTAATTCCAGATTTTATATTTTAATCCTTTTTGTCACATTGATGACAAAATCTGTGACATACATAAGTGGAGCCTTTGTCTACCTCCGGAAGTACCTGTACATGTAATAACTGGATGATTTCTACCGCCCTGACTTATGTCACCTGGTACCTTTTCCTTTGAGTAGCTTCATAAACATCAGCAGGGCTCCTCACGGAGCAAAACAGACTGTATGAACAAGAATGGCAAAAGAAAATGAAGTAGAAATGAAGTAATAATTGAATATTCTAATGCCTAAGAGAGATATTGACAAGGTCAGCGTCCTAGTCATGAAGGATGCATCAGCTCCTGGTGGGATGCACATCCCCCTGTACGCGAGGTCTCTGGTGAGGGTTTCTGGTACTGCTGCTGCATTAAGCAATGTCTTACAAAGGATCTGCCAGCTAGAAGCCTAGTACACCAGAAATGAGCAGCATGTAATTTGTAGAAGTTATCGAAGCAGAAACAAGGCAGCTAATCCTTGACAGAAGCACTGAGTCCAAGCTTTCAGTTAACTTTTTGAAGACATGCAAGTGAATACTCTTTTGCTGGGTGTTTGTTTGTTTTTATATTTTTTTTTTTATACTGCACATTTATTCCTATACAAAAGGAATGAGGGGAGGTATCCTCTTCCATCTCTACTGCTGAGAGTGTTACTATCCACTGCTTGCAGGATGCATCTCTGAAATATTACAAGATAGTTGACATTGTTAATACTAGACTCTTTTATGAAGTGGTCAAAAGAGAAATATGCAGAAAAGCCAATGTATCCTATGCAAAATTATCACTGAAGGATTAAAGTGCAGACACAACTGTTTTATTTTGAATATCTCTTTCCGTGATGTTTCTTTGTTGGCTAATCCTTTGCATTTTTGTGGCTTTAAGACACGATGAAATTTGTCGATAAGAAATAAGTTCTCTTTTGCCTTCCAATAATTAGTACATTGGATAAAGTTTTGGAAAATAAAAGATTTTTGCTTCAGAGGGAAATTGGGAAAAGAACAACAATTTGTAGGGGAGTGGCAGGAAGAATGTCAACTATTCTGGTGAGCCTTTGTTACTTGTATGGTTTATGGCATGATATGTGTGCATGTAGACAGATTATCTGAAATTTCTATTCACTTAAAGTGCTCACAGCTTCTGAAAGTTGAGTTCCCACAGCATCCATTATTAAATGCAGTAGGTCAGCCTATGTCCTCTGTTTCCATCCAAACGAAACATCACATGCTGTGACTCAGGCTCTTAGCGGGCTACTTTATGCTGTTACAGATTGGGTTGGCCACAGTTTGTGCTGTTGGACTCCCTGCACTTCATCTGTCATGGGGACTTTGCGTTTTACCAGCTCTGATAGGTGGGCATGTGAAACCTTTAAATATACTTGCCTAACTGTAGTGACATCAAAAGGAGTGGCTGTACATAGCTGGAAAATTATTTGGGCCAAAAATACTGCTATAATAAAACAGCAAACTGCTAATATTTAGCTATCCGTGTGTGCAATTGCACATAGGGATTCACCCAACACAGTAGTTAGCTGAAGATTGTATGTTTTGTGGATGGGAATGTTAGCTGGCAAGGCAAAGGAGAAGGCAGATTACACATTCCGCTCAAGTGACATGGAAAGACCACAGTCACTATGCATTTCTTTTGCCTCTGATGGGCCTTACACATGTCTCACGGGCTCTGACTCTCAGAGCTCCTGGAACATCCCTAAAGTGGAGTCATGGCACTTTGCCACGGTGCAGTCCTCTGGTTTTATGGTGCGTATCGTAGTTCATAATATGTATAGAAAATGGTGTTGTTTTAGAAAGTCGTATTGCAAAAGCACATAGTAAAAGTCTAAGTAATTTGGAGGAAATAAATAGCCTTAAAAATGAACCAGGGGACAGTATAGAAAGAAGTCCATAAACGTGGATTGTAGTGGAGTCCCATGAGACTGAGAAAGAACCAAAGAACTGAAACTACAGAAGTGAGGGGAGAAAAAGCTCCAAGCAGACTGTGAAGGGAATTTTGCTCTCTTTCCCCTCCCTGCTCCTCTCTTTTCCTTTGTGTCTACAGACACAGAGTGATGCTCAGGCTGCCTAGTATTCTGTTCTGAACGGGGGGTGTGACCAACCCAGAAGAAAAGCTGGTTAAAGGAGGGAAACAGAGAGATGAGCCATCAGACCTTCTGCTAGCCAGGACTAGAGGGCCCTGCATGCTTATGCAGTTTGGTGAGAGGAAATAGAAAACAACACCTAAGAGCTGCTCTCTGTCCATCCAAAGCAGAAAGGCCAGGTTTTTAAAAACTGCTGGCAAGATAAGGCCTCTGTTCCAAGGGACGAGCTATTAAAGCAGTCTTTATTTAGAAAGAATGCTACAGGACTCATATATATATCTGCTTATGTTTAAATATCAGATGGGATGATGGCGGAGGGTGGTGTGAAGAGAAATATATTATCCATAACCTCCTGATTTAAAACAATAAGGAGGGATTTTGTGGCTAGCTGAAGGATTTTAAATTTGATGCCTCATGTCAATCTCCATATCATTTCAGCTTGTTCTACCCTTCATAATAGATCTGTATTAGACAAATTTCTCATCAAAATAAGGCAGCTTGGTCTTTGTCATCCAGGCCATTTGAATTACATAGCAAATTTACCAGATATCATATATCGTGCCATTTACCATATACCAAAACTTGGTGGCAGAAATATCTCGATATGTACTCTGTAAGGACTCAACAAAAATGTCCATGTGATCACTATGAGCTGTATTGACTGAAATTTCCACAGAGTGGAAAAGATTACATATAAATGTGACATAGCACCCACAAATTTTCTCTCAACACTGCAGATGAATTCCTCTGTAAAATTTTCCATACATGCAAAACCCTCACCAAGGAGCCATGTTCTGTCCTGAAGAACAAGGAATCCCAGGGAAAGCCTCTGTGAGCTTCCTGGTACAGCACCCATCACCATGCACCACATCATCTTTCTTTTTCTCCTCCTGCCATGTCCTGGCTCCTGTCTTTCTCCTCTCCTTGGCAGCGTGTAGCCAGAGGCCTTTTTGGGATGCAAGTCCTGGACTGTTCCTGTGTTTCTAGGTGTTGGGGGAATTAGTCCCAAAGCTAATGGCTCAGTGACATGTGCAACACAGCCTTGCTTCTACAATTTATGGTGCAAATTAGTGAAGTGGAAACCATGCTAATTTAAAAGAGAAAGACTCTTTTTATTAAGCTGCTAGCCAGAGACCGGGTGTATATGGGTTGCTTTCTGCTATGTTACGGGATTTCTAGGTGGTCACAAAAGGGGGATCCTTTCTGCTCCAGATCCTCAGTGGTAAAAAAGAGATGAGAACACTTCCCTGCCCTACAGAAACATTATGAGGGGCTTAGGCTCTATGGTAATGGATATCGAGGGTAGCTAAGATAAATAACCTGATAGTTGCAAGAAAATGATTGATGTTAGAATACTACAAATATGTTGAAAGCCTAAAATATCTTTGTGATGTCTCCCCATTTCTTGAAATGCCAATTAACATTTTTCACTCAGATACCTGATGTTTACATTGGTGCATTTTTATGCTCACATGTCTTACAAAATGGATACTTGCCTGACTTTGATTTTAGATTAAAGTACTTGTTCCTCAGCCTCATAGGAATTCTGAAAGATAGAAAAGTTGCTTTTATAGGAAGAAAAGCAATGATTTTTGATCCTGTTAGTGATGAATGACAAGCTAAAAGTTTAATAAACAGCCCACAAGTGCCATCCTTGGTAACACTATAGCACAAGTAGCAAATCACCGTTGTCTAAATTACTCCAAAGTCCCCAAGCTCTCTGTGAAGAAAAATAAAGTGTTACTTTGGTTTCCTGTAATCCTTCCTCAGTAAAAACACAGGAATCCCTTAGGAGAGTTGAAATCCATTACTGGGCTTCCTTATGCCTTTTTGTAACTAACTGTCTCTTCCACAAAGGGTCTCACTTCCTTGAATCGCGATCTTGTGCAGACTCTCAGGGTGCACTGGGGCTGCAGAGAAGTCAGCTTTTAAGCCCATCTTCTTTCTGTGTTCTCCCTTTGAGTTGCCATGCTTCCCCTCCCTGGTTTTCAAGACTCCCTCAGTGCTTACCTGTGTGGTAGTTGTGTGCAGGATAACATGCTCTGAAGCATGTCTTCATATAGGTGTGGGAAGCAGCCAGACTGCCTCAGCACCTGAAGCAGGGTACTTTGTATCACAAGCAGCAGGAAGCTGGGTTTGTTAGGAGCAACAGCTTCATGTGCTTCCCTGCTAGCAGAGCGTACGCTCAACTCATCAGAGCAAGAGTAGCTTTTTGTTCTCACTCAAAGTACTGATTTTTCATACCGCCATATATCCCGACTACTTTTGTTTCCCATCTTTGTATGCCACCCTTCCCCTTTTCAGTCTGCTTGTCTCACAGCAGGTTTGTAATTTTTGCAGTTTGTTCTGTCTGGAGTTGTCTCTCAACAATTTAAATAGCTGATTTAACTCAAGCTGCTAAAGGAACATCTCAGATAATCTCTGCTTTCCACAGCTGAATGGTAAAAGCACATATTTGTAAGTCCATAAGCTACATCTGAGCTGAGTTTGAGCTCACAATTGTAGAGGCAGGGCTAAGAAAGGAGTCCTTTGATACTAAACTTACTGTAATATAAGTGGCATATCTTGTTACAAGTGTTGAATATAGCAACTATAACAATAGTCAAGTAATTTCTTTATAGATCTGTCCCTTCCAATTCGGAACTATTTTTATTACAGGAAAGTTGTAAAATACATATCTTGATACTTGAAATTTTTTGTTTTCTTTTTAAGAAATGGATGAGGAAAGCTAAACAGCTCCAGGGTATACAACACTATACAAGGTGTTGTGGAGGGGGAGGGTTGCTCAGTGATAAATGACCAGTCGTTCAATTGTTTTCTTTCTTGCAGAAATCAGAGACAGAGCACAGTTTATCTTACCCTGACTTTTAGCAAGACAGATTGCCAGGCAAAACCCCCGGGTTGAAGTCATCCTACCACCAAGTAAAGTAAAGAGACCATTGCTGTTACCTTTCTAGGGCTCACCCCCACCCCCAGTGCCTTTTAAAAGCCTATGATGTTTCTTTCTGAGGTTGTAATATGGACTTTAGCTACTTTCACACTGTTTTTATGCTGAACGCAATCTGGAATTATTCATTTGGGGCCCATTAGACAGGCTGAGACCAGCTCATCCCTGTGCATCCCCTGCAAACAACAATCACAGAATCACTGCCACAGAATTCCCCCTTGCACTGTGTTTAATCCCCCCCTATGCTTTCTTTCAGCTGCCACAACTTGGTTTCCTCTAGTTTGAATGTTTCAGGCCTGCGCTACTATACTGGCATCAGCCAAACCTCTTTCCCCTGACAGGTGTGAATGGAGAGGAGAACTCTGCCAAGAGGAGAAAATCTCTAAGTAATGGCAAGCTAACTCCAAGGTAGGCTGTCATTGTCCCAGGTTTTTCCTACCCTTCCTTTTAGTTGTATTTTTCTTATCCATTCCAGTTACTCAGAACAACACTTCTGCACATGGTGTCCTTAATTTATTCCATCTGCATATAAGAGGCAACATTGATCTTAAGTGGCCTTAATCATGCCCCGAAGATGCTTATTTCACTGTGATGATTATAAATGCATCTGTAGCTTAAGTCAGCTTCAAAGAAACTGGGCCAAAGTGTGCATTATTGGACTGATTTATAAAATTCAGAGGAGCACAAAAGGCAGGGAAGACAGAAAGAGTTAAAAGAGCGGCTGCAGTATCTATTACTTGCAAGTGACCATAATGTGTTTATACAGCTCTCACCCAGGCTAGCAGATAATTAAAGGGACAAACTGACACTAGACACTGCACTAGCTTATGTGTTATGGCACAGGGAAAGTCACACAAGTGGGATCATAAGAAAACAGCAGCAGATTCCCTCCTCCTCTTTTTGCCATACTCTTTCACAGTTAGAAGGATGCCTGACAAGTCTGAGTTGATGGGAGGGAGTTAATATACTGATAAATACACACACACACACACACACACACACACACACACACACATATGTACACACACACTGATAAAGTTAGGGTCCAAACTGATCCTACAGCATTACAGTCGAGTAATTTATAAATTCTATCTGTAGTAGAACAAATACCTTTCCCAGGCTCTAGTTCAGCAGGATGTACCCTCATCAGTAGAAATCTGTCCCATGAGCTCTTTGTTACCTGCCTATTCCTATAGCTATAAACTATACTTTCAGCTCAGACTTGCCTTGCAGTGTGATCAAGCATAGATTTGAGTCCATGTCTAAGCCACAGATGAGCGGCTTCGGGGTGGGTAGAGAAGTCTTGGCAACGATGTGATTTCTCTGCGTGTTTGTGATTGGAGGAGTGATTACCTGTTCTCTGGCCATGTGAAGGGTCAGAGAAGACCATCCTCCCTCTGGACTGCCCAGACCACTCGGCCAATTTGTCAAGACTCCCGTAGGATAAATAGCTGTCTTCAGAGACCTTTATAGTGACAAATCCAAATAAATCAGAGTCACTTTTACTGAGCACTTCAGCAGACAGCTCAGATTTAATGAATCAGCCTTCAGACCCCCAAGGAAGATTTTCTTCCCCAAGCCCAAGGGGAATGAATAAGTGCCAAAATTTTCTTCCAGGGTAAAACTGTATCAATCCAGCCTGTGATATTTTGTGATTGCAGTTACCAATGCCACTAGCAGTGTTTTAAAAAGCACTGGGTATGCAGCAAAGAGCTCTCAGGATCAGCTGTATGACCAGTGTGCCCAGTGCAGAGAAAAAGAGGCTGCTATGGATCAGAAGATTTTCCTCATCAGTGATTGGAGATGAACTTTGCATTCCTTTACCAGTGCCCTTCTGCACTTTTGGCTGGAACTCCCCACCAACACAAAAAAGAAAAAAAAGTAAAAGAAAAAAAATCAGTTCTAGCCATACCACCACCAAAGTCATTGCGCAGATAAGACCTTGCAGGTTAGTCATTGTGTGTCATTTAAACAGTTTTAAGGCTTAACATCTTGATCCTCTCTAAAAACTTCCATCTCCATTTCCTTCTCCCCTTTGGGATCCATCCAGATGCCTACTCAAATACCTGCTGGCGCCAGAGGAAATTCTCCTGTAACGGATACCCTGCGATGTAAAACCAATATTTTGTTTCCAGGGTCATCCCTTTCACACCCCCACAGATCCTCTTGCTTCACCAACCTGCCTTTTGGTCAAGCCAAAACATGAGAAATTGTGAATCTGAAGGGTGGGATTTCGGAGCAGTTTAATAGTCTTGGTGATTGCTAACCTACACATTTCCTCAGCTTCCTCCTCCTGTTGTGGTAGCCTTGTCTGGTAATTTATGTCAGGTTAACAGGCTGCTGAGCAGATACCTCTGCTCACAGTTCAGCGAAGAGAGACAGAGTAATTTAACCAAAGTCAAAGTGTTCATGACAATCAGACTGAAGACACCTTTTCAAATAGGCTAATACCTAATACAAAGACCAAATACAATTAAGAAGCCTGTTACCATGGTAGGTTGTAAATGAGTGCATCAGAATCCAGTCGCAGGTAAAACAGTTAATTAAAAAGCAGTTTTTATATTATTCATGTACAAACAGAAAGGCAGAAACATTTCATTTGTGATGGCTTCTCATCACTTGTTTAGGAAATCGCATTGGCAATAAGAAATGGATCGGTGTTTGCAGTTTGGTCAGGAACTTCTTTGCTCAACACTTTATCCCATTCTACTTTTGATTTTCATTTGTCCTCTCTGGCTGTTCATACACTTTACGTGATAATCAGCAAATTGCTTTATATTAATGTATTGCAGTATAATAAGCTTTGTTAATCATTGCATGGAGTACATGAGAAGGAGTTCTTCAGAAAGGACTGGAAATAAGCACTCTTTTAAAGTGACATTTCCTCATTTAGCCTTATATGGGCAATACCTCCAGGATGATAATTGAAGAAAACAGTTAAGATTATTTACTTATACGATATCAATAATCCTACCTTTTGTGTAAGTTTAATGAAGCTAAGTGCAAGGATAAAATGACAAGGACTCATTTCAGGTCCTTATAATTGGATTGCAACTGAAATTTATTTAAGAAACTTTGTATTTTTAAATTTTCCTCATGAAGGAAACAAATAGAATAGCTGACTTTTTTCTCCTTTAACTCTTTTAAATAAAGAATAATATGCTGAGAATGTTAGGAAACAAATATTCTTTTGTCCATGACTGAAAAAAAGAAACCATAAAAGAAATTTTTACAAAATGGCTTCATGTAAGACTTTGCTATAGAGTGGGCAATTTATTGCACTAGGAATTTGTCATCAAAAATCCTGCAGAATATGCCAGAATGCTTTTTCACTTCTTAAAAAAGTCTCTTCCATTCTGACATAATATATTGCATAAAGTGCAGGAGAACAAGAGTAAAAATGTGTTTTTTTAATGATTAAAGACTGATCTTGTTCCAATTGAGTCAATGACAAAACTCCATGGAATTGAGCTGAATATATGGGTAGAGATAAAATGTTGTTTACTGCACTCTCGCTTTTTTCTAAGAGCAAAATGTGAATGAAATACATTCCTTGCACAAATTAGATTATCCCAAGTCATCTGCTGACTCCTACTTAAAACAGAGCACAGGAATCTCTCCATGTTCTTCAGGAGCCTCAAGCCCTTATATCCACGCAGCTTTAAAGACCCTTTTGCCACTGTATGCATTGGCTCTTGCCCCAAAGAAGGAATTAATGCAGTCATAGAACAAGAGTTTTGCTTGCATATGTAAATGAATGTAACATTAGTAAGTTCTCCCCGCCCTCTTTCAGGTGCAGTTACAATTTTTCAAAAAGCAACACGTATCTTTGTGCAGTCTTGCCTGGTTTTAGCACAGTCATGAGCAGGGGGAGAGCAATGTTGTCTTCCATGTGCCACATTTGAACTGGTAAGTGAGCAGAGGGAGCAGGAGCTGCATCATTTGTGCTGCATCTCACCCCTCTACAACTGAGTGGGCACTGGCCAAAAAAAAGAGAGTACTAAAGAGCTTTGAGTTAGGTCCTGCCAGCATCAGCCAGGAAACACACGTGGTAGAGATGGACGGAGACTGTGTCAGTGGTGGAAGTTATTCCTTCCAAGGAAGAAAACAGGAGTGGAGAAAGCACCATGTCTCTGTAAGTCCTTGATTTTCCCCAAACACCTCTTTGGGAGGTAAAACGCCCAGCTTCCACATCTTAGAATTGAGACTCAACCAGTCCCTTGTAAGATGAAAAAGAAGAATTTACCAAGGGAGCGCTCACTTTTGTTAACTAAATCATCGGAAGGCAAACAAAGAGTCTGACAACCTCCACCTAATTGCTTCAGTGGCACAAAGCAGTAGTCATTATTACTATATAACACCTTACCAGCAGCGAGGGAGCTGCATGAAAAAATAATTACCTCTGAAACAGGAGGTAGGGAACAGTGCTGCAACTGCTCTAGAGCAATGTTATTAGGAAGTGTGAAGGAGGAGAAGGGAGTTGTTTATGATAAACTGACCAAATGATTCCTAAGTTGTTGGCTGTACAATTCATCGGCCCATCAGGTAAAAAGTGCAAGGCAAAGTGAATCACTACAGTTGCCCGCTTCCCTCTCTGGCCCATCCTGGTGGGTGATGGAGCATAACAGTGTTGGTTTTGACATTATTAGGTTATCCTGAAAAGAAATCACTTTTGAAAAGATGAATAATTGGACAGAGCTTAGTGCTGACAAGCAAAAGGTTGGAGGCAGGGGGATGGAGGTGAGGGGGAGAGGGAAGGGGGGCTGGGGTTGAAGATGCAAATCCATTCCAGGAGGCCACCAGCATGTGAGGAGCCATAAGTCTAATTCTGGTTTGTACTTTGGCAAATGAGTGCAGTTTTTGGTCTGATAAGTATCAAACTGCATTTATGTTTTCTGAAACTATTTTTGATCCAGCAGAGAAATGGAACATACCTTTTCATGTAATCTAAACTGTGAAAGGTATGCCCCTGCCCAATAAAATTAAAAGGTAGTAAATTTTGTCTCTATAAAAGGAAATCCTCACATTTCCCAATATTTAGCAAATCTGTGGAGTTCACTGCCATAAGTGGTCGTCAAGATAATGTATTGTAGCTGGACTCTTAAGAGCTAGATAGTTTTATGACCATCAGCAACATCTGTAAGTATGCAAACGAAGATCACGATAATGGCAATCCAACTTCATAATTTTTAGAATAAACTCCCCTTTGGGACATAGGAAAGGCTGCAGAATTGACTAGTTATTTGATAGGTGGTTTTAATCCTTCTTCTGACACCTAAGAGACAGGACACCATTAGCCACAGGGTACCAGACTGTTTGCTTGTGTCTACTCCCACCAAAGACCATGGCAATATTTCAAGTGTTTGATGTGAATTCAAACTTCATGTAGACATGTCTAAAGGTATGGTGCCAATAGTGGGTTGTAATTTGTCATTTTTGCAGTGAAAATGTAATGAGGTTAATCTACCGTTCCTGGAAAGTTTTTTGAATGTGAGTGATGTGGTTCTGGCACTACGTTGGCATTTAAGGTATATAGGTTCACATCCTAATGCTCAGACATTTGCAGTGTGATCATGAGTAAATCATGCATAACTGCATTACGCATAAGCTTACCCTCTCAAAATGAGTGTAAGAATAGGTTTTCTTTCATCCAGTGTCTTTCTATTCCATCCATTCCATTTTAGCTTGTCTAGATGAGGACTCTTAATAGTAATATTATATCTGACACAAAGACACAGCTTGCATACAGAATTTCTTTGGGGTTTACTCATGTAAAACTCTCCTTTGCAATCAAGGGATATAATTTTGGTCTTTGAAAGACTTTCAGAGGTACTCCCAGCCTGTTTGTGGCATCAGTCTACTAAATGTCTTCACTGCTTAAGGAATATGCTATGTTTGGAGATTGAAATAGTGAAAAGGATACTGAAAATCCAGTTCCAAGTAGTGTAAAATTCCATCTCCTTCTTCCTTTTTCTTATCTTCTAGCAGCTACTTAAGGGACATTCAGAAATTTGTCTTCCAAGACCTCCTCTCCCAAACACCCTCATAAATATCACAGTTCCTCGCTGTGCATGCTTGGTGGTGTGGAAGGAACACAAGGAGCATGGGTTGTCAGGCTGCTGGGTGAAACATCTGTGTCTCCTCCTGGCTAATTTAACATTTGTGAGCAAGTTCTTCTCATTCAGAAAAGGCATGACAGGAAATTTATGACAGGAAAACAGCAACAAATGAAACGGGCCATAAGCCATCAGCTTTTAAGGCTCCACGAAAGTACAAAATGATCCCTCCTTGGAGGGTACCCTTATAAAGCAGTGCATTTTGCAACCCCAGACATGGTTCTTCGACATGCCAAACCCTGTGGTGGCAGACTCACTCAAAGAGATCCTCACCACTCTCTTTGCCTTTGCCACTCCTTCCCATCCTCCTCCCTTCACTGCCGGAGTTCACAGTCTGCTCTGCTGTGATGAGTCAACTGTTTGGGTGGCTGTGCTCCCAAGTAGATTTGTCATAGTGCCTGCTTTCAAAACAATGGAGAAAGACATATCTTTTTTTGCTTTTTTAAAAAATCAGATAATTCCCCAGGTCTGGTTTGGATTTCAGGCATCGAATTGGCACAAGCAAGGGGAAATAACCCATATCAAGCAAGGAAGGAATACCTTAACACTGCTTTGCTTTGAAAGATTTTTTTTTTAAAGAAAAACACCCTCCTGTTAGATAAGGGGCAACCCAGAAAAGCCACCATCCATGAAAAGGGGAGGGCTATTTCAGGCCACACTGCTCTTCTAATAGAGCTACTCAAATTCATTATCACTGCGTGATACAATCAGTCCTATATAGTTATCAGGATTTAGGGCTGGTTTTTTTTTCTGCCGCTGACAAATAGGCCAAAATAAACCAGATCACTGATAAGACAGACCCCTGGGAAGATGTTCTGCCACATTTGATGCATGGATAGGGCTTTTTGTTCATCACTCAGATGATTTTGTCTTGCAGCATCTGTTTATTTTCCCTCTTCTTTCATTTCCCAGGTTTGAAAACAGCCTGAAATAGAAGAGGATTTATGCTATGATCTGCAAACCCTGAACTTTTTATTTAGGAAACTCAAAGACTATGAGGCTGAGAGAGGCCTTTGGTATCCTCTTGTCTGACCTCTGCTACAACTGAGGCCATTAGCTTTCTCTGACTTAATTCTTGTTTGGTCTATCTACTGGAAAAACATCTAGTCCTGATTTAAGAATTGCGAGTGGTGGAGAGAATTCATCACAACACTCCATGATCTGTTCTTATGGTCAGTTACCCCATTTATTACAAAATTTCCATCGTACTTCAGTTTAGATTTGCTGAGCTTCAATTCCCAGCTGTTGGCTCTTGTCCCTGCTGTGCCTCTGTAACCCTAACTTTCCATCAAGAGTCAGATTAAAGAATGAGACGGTAATTAGGCACCTACATATCACTTAGAGATATTTACAGTCAGCTTGCCTTCTGAGCAGAAATGGGATCTGAGCAGACACATAAAGGTTTTCTGAGAAATACATTGTAATTTGTATTAATTCCAAATACAGTTGTTTACATTTGCTGCCATTTGAATTACAGATATATGATTTTCCAATACCTGTGGAAATGTAATTCACACTAGATGCTTTTAAGGATCACTGGGCAAATTTTCAAATGAGAAATGGCATGTTCCCCAGAATTGCAGAGGATTCACATTTGCCATTGTTGTCAACTGAATTAAACAAAAATATTTTATTTGCAAAGACAATTTAGCAAGTTAAAGAGGCCAAGGTGAATTCAGATATCGTACTTCTGGTGCTTTGAACTTATGAATTACAGCTGATAAGTTGACTTAAGGTCTGTTCTGAAAGGTGCTTTCATGATATTACCAGATGTTTCTCTGATGTGATGACCACTTATCTGAGGATGCTCTGTCAAACACTGTCCAAATCCAGAGAAGCATAAAAAGATGGCAGAGCTAGGTTGGGTTGATAAAGATCAGTATCTCTGGCAGAGTTATGTAGCTTCACCTCCACACATCCACTGGCACTGAACCACATTTACTTCAGATGATGCTTCCTGATCTGATTACATATAATATTTTCATTTTCTGGTTACATATCATATTTTCATTGCCTATTTATTGCTCCCTGGCTTCTGCTCCTCAGCTATGGACTTGGCTGCTGCCAGCATCTTGTACACCAATAACTTCTCTCCTGAGCCTTGTCCCCTTTGATCACAAATACTTTGTCCTTTTTTTCCTGTAATCTGGGAAATTTGGAATTTTTCTATCCCTCTACTGCCTGATGTTTGAGCTGGCTAATCTCCTCTGTGAGAAGGCTCCTTTCCTTCTGTCTTCAGATGAGGTGAAGGGAAGACCATAAAGTTTTGAGCCTGCAGTGTGTCATTCTTGTAACAGAAACTGAATTGGCCCTGAGAAGAGTTTCCTGAGTATTTATTGAGACTTAATTCTTTGAGAGTCTTTGGATGGGAAGACCTTGACAAATTTGAAAAAAAAGAGGGAAGAAAAAAAGACCAGGAGAAAGAACAAAGCATGCATGCTTGATTCCTGAACTGGTTTCTGCTACAGCCACTGGTGCACCTTCCACTTGGGAGAGGTGGGTCTGGAAATTGAAGACAGGTTTTCAAAAGACTTTGTGGAAGAGAAGCAGTAGTGACAGTATTTAAATGGTGAAACGTAACTCCATAACCCTTTATGATACTACCTCTTCTCCTGGTCTGTTTTCCTAGATCAGAAAGACACAGTCTTGTGAGGGCCCGAGTGGGGATGAAAGAGCTATGGGGGATCAGTTGCCTTGCCCTGGTTACCAAACCTTTGGCGACCTAGCATGCAGGGTAGATAGGATGTTTTGTAACAGATGCAGGAGTAGGCATTCAGACCTCTTTACTCCCATGCAGAGTTATCCCCAGGCAGGAAAAGCTGCTTTCTGCATTGCTTTCTTGTGTTACTCAGTCCTGCTAGCTCATGAGGCCAGAACAGGCTGTGAGTTGGATCAAGGAAAGTTTTTCCCAGTGGCTTATGCCACAAGCCAGTGATGAACTGGCAAGGCATGAGAAAATGCCCTGTGCCATGTGCCTTCTCCCATGCAGGGCAAGGACGGTAGCTGGCACAGGAGGGAGCTGTGCTGGGTTGATGCCAACTGGGAGTTTTCCTTTGTCAATGATGAATTCTCAGTAGCTATTTAAGATCAGCCCAGGTGGGGGGTGGAAAAGGCAGAACCTGGCCCATAGGCAGATCATGCCAATACTTCCATGAAGATAAACTGGCTACACCAGAGCCAATCCACCAGCATAACTGAACAGACACACTGGTGAAAAGGACTAAGTCCATATCCAAGTGAAGACAGCAGTAAAAGGTCTATTGTCACCTTTGAGACTCAAATACAGTCCTACCATTCTAACCACCAGCACAGATGTTTCTTTCAGTGCCACTTGACAACAGCTTGGTGCTGGGGATGGAGAATATTTAAATAATAAACAAATTTGAATTTAGCTAATTTGCAGTGAAACCCTCTAATTGTTCCAACTAATGATGCTAGATCATTCATTGAGAATTGCTGTGTTGCCATCCATGTTACAGGGATGCAAGGAAACTTACTTTTTGAAGTTACAATGGGATGATTTAGGGTTTTTTTTGTCAGTCAAGTTGAAGCAGTAGGAATTAATGCTACATTTGAATGAACAATAATAATTATTATGCTCTGCAGTTAGAAGTTCCAGCATTTTTTGTTTATTTAATAATTTTCTGGAATAGTGCACAGACATTGGCTCCTGTTGTCCAAATATTTCATTTAGATTCAGCTTTATAGCTGTCCTGAAATGTAACTGGTCATCTGTCCGAAACCAGAAGGCAGCCAATTAAATTCACAGGAAAACATTAATCTGAGCTGAAGAATTCACAGCACATGTGTGCAATTATTCCTCTTTTTACGTATGCTTTCTGTTCTTCCCCTACTCCTGCTCCCCCAGCTCCCGCCCACAGCTTCTTGTTTCACCGGTCAAAGGAGAATGCGCCAACTTTAACAGCACTGTCCAAGGGAAAGGAAAAATAACACCAGCTTTGCTTTTGTGCATTCAGGACCTGGTCCAAGAAGGCCACTAGAGTGAATGTGAGTTTTCCTCCTGCTCTTACCAGGCCTGGGATTTGGCCCAAGCGTTGTATTGCTAACACGTATCAGTGCAGAGTGTGAGGACGGAGGAGGCAGGAGCCAGGGCGTGGGTGGCAATGAATGAGCCGCGGCCTGGAAGAGAGAAATGAAATGGAGAGGAAGGGCTCGCAGGAACTGGGAGGGAGGGGAGGAGAAGTTGGGTGAGCTGTGAGCAGGAGCAGAGGTCTGAGACTATAAGGACATACTCTCTTGGGAGCTGAGGCTAGTCTCCATACTCCTCTGCAGTCAGTAAACATCTGTGAACAAGCCCTGGAGATGTGTTTTTCTTGTCTCCTTCTCCCTTCTGTTTCATTCTGCAAAAAGTATTCTGGCTCAGCTGCAAACTTCAGCCAGGGAGAGGTGTGCTGTCACTGCAAGAAGGTCATGCTTTTCCAGCAAACCAGGCTGGGATTACCCTGCTTCCACCTCTTGGCACCTCTGGATAAAAAAGGAGGTGTTGTTTTTCCAAGGAAGGGACTGCATCAAAAAACAAACAGAGTTATGTCAAAAGGGCATCCAGATGACAAAGTTAAGCATTTACCATCCAGGAAATTGAATTATAGTTGTGGAGCGCAGGAGGGAGTAGTCACCAGGACTACTGCCTTAGGTGTAGCAGAAGGTGGTAAATGTGTGGTAAATAAGGTGGAAAAAGATTAGGGTTAAAGTACCTAGTTAATGATCGTAGCAAAAATGTTTCCACCCATTGTCTGTGCCACAATGCTTCCGAGTAATTCTGGGTCCTAGGTTTCCAAAAGCAAGAATCTAGCAGTTAAACAGATAATTGTGTATTCCCCATTTGCTAGGGTGCTACACATTTCCTAGGCTGGACTTTCCGAAGTGCACAGATCTCAGCAAGAGCCTTGACATGATTTGAGGTTAAGAGGCATTTTAAAAATGCTCCACACATTGGAGAATCAGATCTTGGCTGTTGCGAGGCCTGCTACTCCCTGGGCATTCAGTTTCTCATCTTCAAGTGTGAATAGTTACATTGCCAACTTATGGGTGACAGCTTTCACAGTATAATGTTTCAGTGTCTCTCAGGGCTTGAAGTGACCTGTACATGCATGGAAAGCTGTTTAAGTGTAATAAAGTGCATAGATTTATATATACATATATAAATATGTGTACATATATATATATATGTGCAAATACCATATATAGTATTCATGAACACTGGATGAGCGATAATAGAAAGCCTATACTGTCATATATAATAATATAACTACATAATAATACCATGATTACATTTGGTACTTTTGAACACCCTTACTGATGGAGACAAAGAAACAAGGTTGAATGAGGAAGTATATTATCTTCTTAACACCAGAGGGAGCCCGTCTGGGATAACATCCACTTATTGACAAAGGGAGTGTGCTATATTTCTTTTGGTTTTCTCTCTTTCTGTCTCTCATCTGTGTGTGCGCGCACACACACACATGCACACCAAAGTTATGTCAATCACCACAGATCCACACCACTTATGAGTATGTATGTATATGTGTATGCATGTGTGTAACCAAAGTTGCAGATGTAGTGTGCTTTATGCTTTTTGTTTTGATTTGGTTATTTAATTAATAATTCAGTTGAGATCTGAGATACAAATGCTAAGTAGTTTTTTGGCTTGATGTCATGCAAAGTTTTAACACAATGCTTTTGCTTATGGCCTCTGGCCAATGTGTATGCCTTGCACGTCATTTGTGGATGCTCTCAGGAAAGAATGTGCAGAATTGCATTTATTTTTTGGCATTATGAGTTGTATGAAAGCTACTTTAATGCTTATTCTAGGCCAAGTATTCAAAAAAATGTAATACTAATTGAACTTTATAAACAAGATTTTAAACAGGGCTGGTTTATGTTATTGTTACTGAAGAGGCAACATACTGGCCATCAGAAGGCAAAACTCATCTTTTGCTTCCTAACAAATGTATAAATTACAGGTATGTTGAAATGTTTTTTTACTATTGAGCCCTATTGTTTCTGGCAGAAAGCACGCAACGAGTTATGAACAGTATGCAACTCTCATTTATTTAGAAGTTTTGGTGTAGGTTTTAAAGGGAGCAGGCGGAAATAGAAATGTGAAGGACTATTCATAGGCAAAATCTACCTAGACTGTAAGTAGGCATTTTGCAGGCATGGGCTTCATTTTCACTCTAAAGATGTGAAATGCCTGTCAGTAAAATCTTTCTGACTGGTAACTGCCTCCAATATGACATGAAAAATACAGTTTTAGCAACTGCTTTTTCTTCACACAAAATTGAATGTTCCAGCAGTTCAAAAGTGAGGTGACTGTAGGGGTAAATGCCTTGACTGGAGTGTAAAACAAAGTTGATCCATGTTAAACACCTGTCAACTAGCGTTTAGGAGCTGAGGTGTGGACCTCAGTCTGGACAAACCTTCTCCATTTGAGAAGCTTTCCCCAAACTGTGTGGCAGCTGCTGACCTGTTCCTACGGTCCTAGTTTCCGTCACAACTGGTGGCACCATGAGTGCAATAATTTCTGAGAAATGTCACAGCAAGTGCTAGAAACACAGGATTTCAGGGTGAAAGGTGTAAGTATTTGACTACTCAGCCCTCACAGCTTTCTCCTGACAATCTCTTGTCTAGAAAGAAGGGAGAAAAAAAGATTGCTCAGGATCTTTGAGTTAAAGCTCTGTGATGCCCCTCAATTCACAACCCAAAGTGAACAGCACCTTCTCATCTTTGGGTTTTGGCTTGCTCAAAGGAACATTTCTGTAAAATATAACAGACAGAGGCTGCTCTAACTTACAATTGTCTGCAGGCTTTTTAGCAACCAGCAGGCAAGACTGCTAGCTTTCCCATATGTGCTTCTTCCTCCCTCCAATCCAGCCCTTGGCAGAAATTAAAGCTTAATGGAAAGAAAGGGAATGGCTTGAGGTGATCTGATTGAGAGTCAGTTTGTTCCCACTCAGGCAGCCTAGAGAGCCCACAGCAGAAAGGAAGGCTAATAACAGTACCAATTTGATCTGGTGATGTTGATATGATAAATACCTGCAAAACTGCAATATTGAGAGCCAGAAAGACCCAGTGAGTGATGTTGTATGAAATGAAACCTTCTTCTCTGGAGATATTGAAAACCCACCTGGACAGAATCCTGTGCAATGAGCTCTAAGTGATCCTGCTTTAGCAGGGAGGTTGGACTAGATGTTCTCCAGAGGTAATTTCCAACTCCTACCATTCTCTGATTCTGTGAAAAGCATTGGAGTAGTGTGGACCACTTAGTTTATAGAGGAACAGATCAGGTACTAAAATATCTATTAAACATAAGCTCTAAAAAACAGTTTAAAATGCCTTCTAGTCAATTTATTTTGAAGTGACTTTCAAGAGTGAATATAATTAATTCTGTAAGAAAAGAAATATTTGCTTAACTACAGCCTTCAGTGACTATGGGGCTGGATAGCTGTGCTAACTCAAGTTACTGATTTTTAAACAAAAGACCAAGTAAAGGACCTGTGAAAAGGACCAAGAGCACATTCTTAACCTTAAGACATTCCTGAATCCAGTAACTTTAGTTTTGATTACTTCAGGAGAAGTATTTTTTACTATTGAATGTGCAGATTACTACAAGAAATCTTATGGGAATTCTTGTTATTGTCTAATCATCTAAGTACTTTTAATCAAAGATGTTTGGAGTCAAATGAACAGCTAGGTATCTGGGTGTTTCCCCTGAATTTCCAAGCTGTTTATGCCTTACATTTTGTAGAACATTATTACTTCATTTTTTCCAATGTTTGATGGTTTTGCAGTTTTCTGTCTTCCTGTCCTCCAGCTTCTTTTCTAAGCAGCTATTACTACTCTCTGTCTACCTCTGCACTAGCTTCTTCAAGCAAATGGCTTAAAATCTCAGTGTTGAATGCAGTGCTAAACCCTTTGCAATCTATTTCAAGAAAAAGAAATAATTCCTTCAAAAGAAGACTGGGGGATCCTCATCAGTGATGGTTTTAAGGACCTGTTGAACAAGCAACTGTCTGGAGCGAAACAGATGTAATTGAATCAGTACTTAGGCAGAGGAGTATTGCAGATGATCTCTGGAGAACACTTTGATTCTTTAAATACTTTCTCTCATTCTAAAATATAAATTAAGAATTAAAGTCCGTAAATATTTTTTTAATTATCAGCATTTCTAGAGTTTGGTGGCATAGCTACAAATTTGTTTGGAGACACATAATTCTTCTATGTGGTTTGTTTTTTGTTGTGGTTTTTTTTTTCCGTTTTTTTGGAATAGCTGCTGAAGAGAATTTTTCACTTGATGTTTTTGTATAATGATGCTGTTGCCACTTCATTAAATCCTCTAGCACTTTGCTAAAAGAGTAACCTTTGGTAATCAAACACAAAACAGCAGAGGTCTTTCTCTCACTCAGGCTTTGCTGCTCCTTACAAGGTGGTTGCAAGATGAGCAGCATGACAACACAGTCTTGAGAAGGTCTGAAAGCCTCTCAACTCTGGATGCAGCAGCAGTGCTAAAACACAGTTTTAGAGATTTTTATATGCCATAGTAGCAACCAAGCATATAAACAGCTCTCAAGGCTTCTTGTGTCAGAGTTCAAGTCATATCAAATCAGAGCAGCCCAGTAAGAGAGGATGCACTGGCCATTAGTAAAAGGGAGTTAACAAGTGATGAAGTCAGGAATGTGCTGATGTCTTTAAGCTGAATGAAGGGGATAAAGTGTGGGAAGTCACAGCTTCATAGAGATGAAGCCACTGTTGGGTTAATTAATTCAGGTGGGATGTCTGCACATCGGGGGGAGGAAAGGAGCTTAATTTGGTACACGTCTAAGTTTCAAGCAGCAGTTACAAAGGATTGCAGAGCTAGAGGAAGGACAGAAGAAGTGTTAGGTACAGCTCAAACTGGCAGGGAGCCAATGAAATTTGTTGAATATTTGTGAAAATAAGCTGCAGCTGCTAGGGCTAGGAGTGCTTCACTGTGTAAACAGCATGCTGGGCTTGAGGAAGACCCCACACTAACTGTGCCCACAATTTCTGACAAGGCTCAGTTTGCCACAGGTCAAGTTTCTCATGTAGGGACTGGTTTTGATAGCATGAAATACCACATAGCAAACTTCCACAGCATCTCCTCTGGCCTGACAATGTCAGTTGAAGGGACTTGGTGAGATTTCTTTGAGGATGAGCCCTATGTGCCTGTTCTTCCTTGCTTGCAGAATGTCTTTTCTCCCTGACTTTTGGGTTTACAGCAACATCCAGGTAAGCTGTTTCCAACTGATGGCAAAGTAAGAGTTAATTTTACCATAAGCTATGCACCCTGATGTCAAGGAGTAGAAATGACTGGTTTGTTTGACCAAGAAGTAGTGGCCAGTCACATTACACTCAAGCAATTTTAAAAGGCTTGTTTTCTTGTTTTTCTTTCAATCCCATACTCATCCTTCCTCCTCTTCCCTTTTTCCTTTGTAAACCTTTGTAAACTTTACACTGATAAACTTCATCGCAGAGCTTAATTTTCCTGCTAAGTTTTGGGGAGGAAAAGAGAGTATTTTCAAAATGAGTCTTTGAAAAATCTGACTGCCCAAATATGTATTTCAAAATTAACCTGTCCAGACAATTGCTCAGCTTGACCACCCCAAGGATAATTTTGAGAGACAAGACAATAAGGTCACTAAGATTTGGAGGTTTTGTTACGTTCAGCTTGCATAATAATATCTGGAAAGCAAAAGACTTGCAGATGGCATAATACTTGTAACTATTATTGTAAAATCTTTTGTATTTTTAGATGCTTTAAGATGAAAATATTATTCTGGGAAAGTTCCAATGTGTTGTCCTGGCCTCAAGTAAGAACCACTAAAGCACAAGTTTTATCCTTTCTCCTCTCAGAAATGTCTGTTGGTTTTCAAGAGGAAGAAGGAGAGGAAAGGAAGAGTGATGGGTTGCTTTTGTTGTTTTACTCCCTAGTTTAGTCGAAGATATTAAGGCGAAACAGCATCCAGGCTTATAAAACTTATGAATCTGTATGCAAAATTTGTATTTTGCAAGGCTGGAGATAGGAAGTGTTCAGCATGGATGGCCATGCCCATCTGAAGGGTTTCTCATGTCTCAGTTGTCCCCATGAGTAATGATAACTACTCACCCTGTGGAGAAAAAACAAAGTGTGCTTAAGGTAAAAGAAACGTTCCTTTTTTCCCCATTTTGAAATACAAAGCAAGCACAACATAAATCAAAGGGAGGGTTGCATTTCATTGTTATTCAGTGCTCACATATTGCAGCTATTTATTAACATTTTATAATACCCGAAATATAAGTAAGGAACTTAACAGACTGTGGAGATGAGTCTTGAAATGAAATGGAATGGAATGGAATGGAATGGAATGGAATGGAATGCTTGGCTGGAATGTATCATGATACCTGATTTATACCAGCTGAAGACCCCTGGTTTTGGATGAGACTCAGATGTTTCACCTCAGCACTATGTCTGGCCCTGAGAGTTACTTTGTACATTTGTAAACTTACCTAAATGTGATTAATGACATTTCCACATGACCATCATTGAACATGTTCCTTCTCTCTTTCAGACCTGCTCAAGATGGGGGAGGAGAAAATCCAGGAGAAGGACTGCTGGCCTTTTCTGTCTAGCCTGCCAAGGGGCACAGTCAGGAGAATGTGACTGGAGGTCCTCTGCCCAGCTTCACAATGGAAATTAAAGGAGGATTTGAATGCAGAAGCGTAAGAAGGTGAAAAGCTTCCTTCCTTCCTTTCTTTTTTTTTTAAGCATCTAGCCTCCTTGAACTGAAGAATTGATGTTTTTATCTCCATTTTTCCCTCCACTCCATCATGCAAAGACTTATTCCAAAATCACTTGGCAGCTGCAAGACAAGCTATTTCCTAACCCTCAAAATAACTTTTGTTTTGAATAGTTCCCAACTCCTTAAAGATGCATCCACATGTATGTATGTTTTGCATGGGAAAGAAAGCTTATAGTAGAACTAAATGCTCATGGTTAATGACTGTTAAAATCCTGTTACAGTCCTTATTAAATTTTGACTCATTCTGCATGTAGGGTCCTAGGCATTAATTGATATGTATTTGTGATATAAACTGTGCTAGCACTAAGGAAATGAGTAGTCCTAATCTCAAATTTCTGCCATCTAGACAGAAAGGGTGAGTCTGTTAGACCCCAAGTTCAAGCAGGGAAGGGAATAATTTCCCTTGCTACAGTCTGAAAAGGCCTTTTAAACACTTTTGGCTGGCAGCCACATAAGCAGAAACACCAAGGCTGACCCACACAATACAAAATAAAACCATGGGGGTGCAATTTGCCCAGTTTTGCTTGATGACCTTGCTTCACTAAGTAGTCAAGGGTCAGTGCATGTTGTGGAATGCTTCTGGTACCTTTCATCTGCTTGTAGACTGCTCAAGCATAGGCTTGTGCTTGATTTCTTCCTAGCATTGGCCAATAGTAAGCTCAGTAACTTCATTTACGCTATAGTTGTACCCACTCCCTGCTACTCTCATGAAAATGGAGACAACTTTGGTATTCATCTCTGAAAACTCTCCAGAGGTATTATACCAGAAGAAATGATACCAGTAAAGTAGACTTTGAAAAAGAAAAGACATCTATACTTGTTGTAAACAATATATTAGCAAATAAGGCTGTTTTTTTGTTGTTGTTTTGTTTCGTTTTGATCTATACATAGAGTTTCTTGCTTTTCCAAAGAACAAAAGTTATGGATAACCCTACCAGCATTTCCACAGCAGAAAATATCTCCCCTCTTCAGGGCAATAAGTGAAGAGATTCATTGCTGGAGTATAAAAACATTCTGAAATTACATATTTTTCTACCAGTTATCATCTACTTCTTCTTAACATCTTTCTGCTTGAAAGAGAGCCTAGAGATTTCCAGCCTTCTCTCCTACTCAGACTGGAGCTGTGAAAAGCTGTTGTACTTCATCTGGGCTTGTTACTATCTGAGTCCTACCACCCTCTTCCCCTCTGTGAATGCTGAATAATTAGAGAAACTCCACACTACTCAAGAAGAGAGAGACTTCTACATGTATCAGGGTGCCCTTCACAAACACATTTAAAAAATTAGCCTTTTTGCTGATTTCAGCAGATCTCCAGCCCACAGATTGTTTGTTTTTAATTAGCTGCTTCCAATTAACTGATAAAATGTACTCCTGTTATGCAAATACTAATGACTTACTAAGTCCAGTTCAAATTAAAAGGTGATAGAATGTGGAGTTAGCCAAGAAAATAAAAGGCCAAGAAAAGCAGTAAGTGATAAGCAAGTATTTGACTGTGATGCATCACTGGACTGGAAAAGTTGAACCATTTGACCTCTGGAGGTCTGTTCCAACCTGAATTATCCCATGATCCTAAAAATATTTGTCTTTCTCATCCTTCAGGATTGTCTCCAAAATAAAATGCCTATTTAATGTCTTCTTTTTCCTATAGTTCTCAGAAGGCAGCACTTCTCCTTGCTCTTTTCTTGCCTTGCTTTCCAGCACTGCAAGCACAGCAGCAAAACCATTCCCTTCTTTACACATAACTTGGGCAAGGACTGGATACTTAAGGAAGATAACAGATTTGATGAAGAAATTCAGAAACACCAAACTGACAAATGAAATAAACAAGTTTATCGGATTTCCTACATGAAAGCATAAAAAGGAAAATTTCAAAGGAAACAACTTTCAAGAAAAAGAATATGTAAGAACATATGATTTAAATGAGTTTATGAAGTAAGATTTCAATATAGGCTTTTAAGTTGGCTGGATGATATCTACTCAGTTCTTTAAAGGTTCTGGACTGTTTTATTCAATGACAGAAATTATTTAACTTTATTAATAACTTTATTATGTTAGTTAAACAAAGCAAAGTATAACAAAATAGATAAAAAGAATAAAAAGAAAAACCCAACAACTTAAATCCATCAACACCCAGCAAAGAAGACCCAGACTATCACTCAGTCTGGACCATTAAAACTAACATCAAAATAAATTAGGAATTCAGCAATGCAGCTATCAAATCAAGACCAGGAAAATTATCAATTTCCGTTCTTTGAACTCTGTTCTTGTTATGATGATTTTGCCTCCTGGAACTGCATCAAGCAGTGGTGTTACACAACAGACACCAGGAGAACGCTCTTGATGAGTAGAATTTTATAATTTTTCTTTCCCAGAAGCTGTCTTTTCAGAGCTCCATGTACTATTAACACAAACCATAAAACAGGTCTTATTTCAGTCCTTATTAACTCATGAAGTATATCTTACAGATAGACAACCAAGGATCTGGACAGGCTGGATCGATGGACCAAGGCTGATTTTATGAAGTTCAACAAAGCTAAGTGCTCGGTCCTGCACTTGGATCGCAACAGCCCTATGTAACGCTACAGGCTTGAGGAAGAGTGGCTGGAAAGCTGCTTGGTGGAAAAGGACCTGGGGACGTTGGTCAACAGCCAGCTGAATATGAGCCAGCAGTGTGCCCAGGTGACCAAGAAGGCCAAAAGCATCCTGGTCTGTATCACAAACAGTGTGGCCAGCAAGACTAGGGAAGTGATTTTTCTCTCTGTGGTTGCCACTAGTGAGGCTGCACCTTGAATACTGTGTCCAGTTTTGAGCTCCTCAGTACAAGAAAGACACTGGGGTGCTGGAGCATGTCCAAAGAAGGGCACTGAAGCTGATGAAGGGTCTAGAGCACAGGCCTTATGAGTAGCAGCTGAGGGACTTAGCATTGCTTAGCCTGGAGAGGAGGGGGCTAAAGGGAGACCTTATTGGTCTCTACAACTACTTGAAAGGAGGTTGTAGCAAGGTGGTGGTCAGTCTTTCCTAAGTAACAAGCAATAGGACAAGAGAAAATGGCTTAAAGTTGCACCAGGAGAGGTTTAGATTAGGTATTAGGAAAAATGACCCAAAAGGGCTGTCAAGCATTGGAATAGGCTGCCCAGGGAAGTGGTAGAGTCACTATCTCTGGATGTATTTAAAAGACATGTCAATGTAGCACTTAGGGACATGGTTTAGTGTTGGACTTGGCAGTGTTAGGTTAATGGTTGAACTCGATGGTCTTAAAGGTCTTTTCCAACCTAAGTGATTCTATGATTCTATGATGAGACATGAGAAAACAACAGCTTGTTATGAGTGAGAGGCAGGCTGAGCTCTCTCACTTTAGCGAATGCTTATGATTGTTTCAAATGAAGGAACAATTTGGCTGTGGACATGGGTCCTTTCCAGTTCCAGTTACATTAAGAGAGATGGGATCTGCCCTTGCTGTACCCCAGCTGCATATCACCATTCTGCTGCTAGAGGGTATGCTGCTTTCAGGTCTTCTTATGGCCCATCTTGTGTGAGCATTTCCCATGAAATGGGCTATAATATGTATGTGAAACCATCAGTTTTATTTTGGCTGTCCTAAGTAGTTCAGGGTGAGGATGGTTCACTGGACAGCCTGCCACCTCCTGTCTAGAACTGAGCACTGGTAGCAGTGGGTTCATGGCAAGGACTTGGGACCATGTTGGAACTGTCATCTCTGTAGGGAACAGCTGAAGCTGTTCTGAGACGAAGGAGGAGTGTCTGCAGTATTACTGTTGTGACGGGGACTTTAACTGACCCTCATACAGACTTGCAGCAATTCCACAACAAAAATTGAAGTATTTAAAAAGACTGGGAGATTTCCCAGCTAGAGATAAATCAACAGGTAAAAAGAAATCCAGAAGAGAAAACAAAAAGGAAGGGAAAATATGCTGTTCATGAACTCCAGCTTTCACAAGATTTGAGTTTCTCTTAGAATACATCTTGGAGCTCTGTTCAAAAAAGAAAGAATGCTGGCAAGTTCCTTCTACTAGTCGACCCACCATGAGTGGAGAAAAATTGGACAGCTGTTGGCACAGTCTTTTTAGTGACATCTTGAACTTCTTTTGCCCAGGAGGCTCATGGAGAAACTGAGTGACAGCAGCGTCCCTCGTCTAAGGGACTTCTTGGCCTTTCCCTGGTCTCTTACAAACAGCTCTCAACGTGCTTAGTCAGATCTTCCTCCAGACCTATGGACAAGTCAGTTCCAATGGGACAACATGGGAGCTACGCAACTTTATCTGGTTGGGTTCAAATGTGGTTTCCTTGGTTACTGCCTGTTTTGGGCAAATTCCTACCGAACCAGAACTTTGGAAGTTTTTCTCTCTTTATATCAGGGCATTTACATCTGTGATCTTTCCCTCCAAATAGAAAAAATGTAGACACTGGACACCCATATTCCTGAAAAAGCCAAGATGGTTTTATCTGAGTGACAAGGTCCAGCGATGATAGTACATTGCCAGATTATGTAAGGTCCAGTTCACATATCCAATTAAAAAGAGGGCTTTTGTCAACAACTGACCACTTAACATTCATTTATCATAGAAGATAAAAGTTAGTGAACCAGAGAGCTGACAATCATCTTTCCATTTGGAAGACAGCGTTGCTTTGGATAGCTGATATTCTGGAGTTTCTCTCAGTACAGAAATGCTACTTCAAAATTTCTAAGATGAAATGCAGTTAAGAAGTAAATTTATCTCACCCTCGTGTATTATTGTTCTCACCATGCATAATGTTCATTTCCTCTCCTGGAATCCTGATGTGCAGCAGCAGGTTACACAGCTCTGGCTTCTGTGAACCCATTGGCTTCACTTAGGATACACATCTTCATTATCAAAAATGTTGTCATGTTCCTTCCTAATCCAGGCCACTGTGTCTGCTTATTAACTAATAGGAGGTATTTCCTCAGGACAGTTCTTGTCTTCATTAGTATGTTTGCTGGTTTATCTCAGACCTGCCAAAATAAAGAATGCATAATAAATTTCAGAATAAAAGCCCTGGACTCTTTAAAACTTCATCCTTATAATGTCTAGGTTTTTGACCTCTTAGGCTCTCTTTCTAAGGCACAGTTTGAACATGTCAAGAACTGGAACCAAAGCAGTCATTAACTTATTAAGATTTAGTAACTTCAGACCATGAATGAGCTCAAAATGTTACTTGCCATTTTGCCCCTCTGGTGTCTGTCTTCCCTTCTAGATGTTGTGAGCCCAACAACTGAATGTGTCAGGCCAAAATTTAGCCCTTAGCAATCTCAGTAAAGGGTCCTGCAAAGACCTATAACAGGATATACAGCATTGAATCTTCTGAATGCTAAAGCAGGTACAGTCACACCATGTAATAAGAATGCACCGCTAAAATAAACTAAAAACCGTCAATGGTTACTGATAGTAACTGGGACATACGGGGTTTTAAGGAAAAAATTTTAAAATAAGCTGTGGCTGCTCAGTCCTGTAGTCATTTTCTAAAAGGCACTCGTCTCATAGCCAATGGAAATGTTACCTGATGGAGGACTGCACACTCCAGTATGACATCAGCAGCATTCTTGATATTTATAGTTTGTAAATTATGGATATGCAGCCATTTATCTTTCCTGGAGCAGATTCAAACCTGGCGTAAGCTCACTAGGCTTGTAGCTTTTTCTCTTACACAGATCCTACTTCAGAAAAGCACTTAAATCTTAAGGATGAGAATAATGTGATTACATTTTCTGGAACCTGTGCATTTGAATTTAGACATGTATTAGACCTAAAGGGTTCCCAACAGGGATGTGGTCATTCAGTTTACTCTTATTGATAAATAAAAATATAATTATTCCTAATTGCTTCTGAAACTCTCAGCTTTGGATCCAACCATTTTCTTTCTGCTTCATCCTGATATTAGCACACAAGAGCAGCTAGATGTCTCACTAGAACAAACTCTGAAAAACTTTTCCTTTCCGAACTAAGATCAGTGAGAAACAATTTGTTATTAACTATATTTTCCCCCAATTCACAGCTTCAATTTTCAGAACATTTGAAAATAAAGAAGTCACAGAGAGAGCTTCTTGGATAGGGTGAAAAATAAGTGGTGCTGACCCAGTCCAATGTAGATTGTTCTGAAAAAAAAATACATAGGGAAAAATTACCTAGTGTAATTTGGATCATTTGACCGCTTCAGTCCGTTTTGTATAGCATGTAACACAAGGAAGTGAAAATCTCTCTGAAAAGAGAGCAGTTAGTATTTTATGTGAAGCTCTATCCGCTTATGATTGTTCTCAGAATACCTTCACCATAAAAACACTGGCATTTTCCATCCTTTTATTGGCTACAATCAGTATTGCATCAGGTTTTAAACAATGGGTGCAATTATGTTACTTCTTTACAAGGTAGCCAGCTTGCTCTTACAAGCCTCTAAGAAATAAATACATGGACATTAAACAACCTCACAGCCTTTAGAAGTGATTTCACCCCTAGAGAGTCACACTGTAGGATGATGAATAAACCTTATCAGAATCTTTGTAACATATTAGAAACATTCTCCAGAATACCTATAAAATTCATTAAAGACTAATGACTTACACCGAAGCCTGATAAGACACAAGCTCAGGAAAGAGTTGGGAAAAACAGGATCCATCAGAGTCATGGAAATCAAGGGTCTGGAGTAGAAGTGTATTAAGTTTATAGATAGGGAATATTTCTACTTGGAAAAAATAACGATAGGGGAAAAGGAAGGTTTTCTCATGGGATACAGAAGGAATCTCAGTACTTAATGCTGCAGACATCTAAGGTGAGAGCTTCAGCACCAAATTCTATAGTCTGTAGGCTATATCTATGTTGCTAAGTAAAAAAGGATCAGGAATCCAAGCAGTATGTACAGATTTGTGTCTGCCCTGCTCAGGGCTTGCTTACTCTGGATTAGAATGACTGCATCCTGCCCAGAGAGGTGGTGGAGTCACCATCCCTGGATGTGTTTAAAAAGTGGGTAGATGAGGTAGTTAAGGATATGGTTTAGTGGGTAGACAGGAACGGTTGGACATGATGATCTGAGAGTTCTTTTCCAACCGAGCGATTCTGTGATTCTGTGAACATAACTGTTCTATGGAGCCCCTATGGCCCTAAAATACAAATATCCTTTTGTATATGCTTTTTCATTTCAAATGTCCAACATGTTGTGATGGCTAACTGACTGGTGCTTTAGAGCATAAACGTGAGGGTGATGTATCCTGAAGCATTTAGGAGTGGTCCCTGGAGTGAAGAACTGACACTGCTGTACCAGGGCACAGGCCAGGAAAAAGCTCACTGGAGTAGTCTAAAACCAAAATTAGGGATTGAGCAAGCTATTAAGAAGTATGGATTATCAGGGGCCTGCCCTGACCTTGTATCCTGGCTGTTGGTTAATTCATAGCCTAGTCATTCTCATAGCTGAGTGGCCTCCAATGAACTGTATGTCTAGATCTGTAACTGAGTAAGTAAGAAAGAAACTTGGTGGGTTTTTTTATTTTGTGGCATAATGATGTGACCATTGAAAAGGAACATGTGTATTCATCTGTCAGTGTGGACACGAGTGGGATTGCTGACTGGTACAAATACAGCCTTTTTGCACTGAATCTTAGGTGTGGATATAAACATTATGCAGAGCGTTAAGGCAGAAAGCAAGACTACATAACCTATAAAGATTCCTTGAAATAGAGGAACAGCGGTGGTTCATGGGTCTTGTGCTGGCCCTCTTTAGAGGAATTCCCTACCTCTCCATGGTGTCAATGGAAGGAGAAAGATTTATTAGCATTGGTAAGAGAAGTGTATGTCTGGAAGCAGATGGAAATGCCAGGATTGAAAGCTTATAATTGTAAAATGCATGAAAATGTCAAAGCTGCAGAGTTCATTAAAAGCGCAAAGTAGTAGTGTTTATATATAACTGTAAAATAAGCATAAAAATGCCTAATTCATCGGGTTTAAGAGGATAAACTACAAAATGAAGAGTAATTTTTCTACTCCACTTTTAAATTAGGAAGAAAATCCATCTTGGAATAATTAATTCTTTGAGTTGCTGAATTCTGTAGGGAGTTTTTTGGCTGTGATAACTAAGTGGCATTGCCTTATATGCTTTGAGGTCTCAGAGATCCACAGATACATTTGGCTAACAAATTACTCTTTACCACTCTAAGAATAATTCTGGTTAGTGTTAATGAAAGCTGGTTTTTTTGCAAGCTACCTCTAGGACTGGGTTTTTGATAACAATGCCAAACTTCACAATACAGGTAGTGAAAACACAAGGTTGACATCATTAAGAAGTGATGAAATTACACAGAACTGAAATCCAGATGCAACTTCAAAGCCAAGTGTGGATCATGATTTTGGAAAACTGAAAATAAACAAATGCTCAGCTAATCAAGGTTTTAATTACAACCAGTTCCCCCTGCTGTTTTGTATGTGTCTACCGGTGGTGCTGACTGGACACAAAGGTGCAGCAACTTCCCTCTGAGATCTATGTCTGTCAGCAGTGTTGCTAGCATCAGTCGAAATGATCAAATTTTATTTTGCAGTTTTCCATTTTCCTTGCAGAGAGTCAGTGAACTTTTCAGGTATTAGTGAATCTTTTAATTTCTAGAGGTAATTTTTTTTCCATAGGTTGAACCTTTTCCACAGAAAATATCAATTTTGAGAAGCAGCCATCTGCTCCTGAAATAGGAGGGGTCATTACCAGCAAACGAGAGTACCCTACAGTCACTGTGACATCAAGAGATTTCATGTTGGTGTAACAGAGGCTCTAGCTGCATGTACACCAAACCAAAATAAGCCAGAAGTACCACGGAAGCCGGCAGAACTGTGCTGTCTGCTCCCTGCTGCTTGATAAAAATAAATTGTTTTAATTTTGTTAGATTTCTGTTTTTACTTTGGTACAAAATGTTGTTGGGGCATGAAGAAGTAGAACCGGGCTGTTTTATTTTCAGCCATGACCACAGCTAATGTTGGCTCAAAATGTTAAAGTGAACATAAAACAAAAGCCTCAGTATGTGTTTTAGCCTGCTCTATTAGAAACAAATTCCATATATGCTTGAGTATAATGGGAGTTCAGAACATTCAATTGTGCCAGTTGGGCCCTTTTTTTTCCTCCCCTTCCTTGTCAAAAATATGTTCATTAAATGAAAAGGCACACTTACGTTGCCAGTTTACACAGTTATGATTAAATCTTCATGCAGACCTCCAGTGGAAATCCAGGACCTGTTTCTGAGGACATGAAGTAAACAAAGTTTGTCCCAGTGTGTTGCAAAGATAAGTGGTTAATGCATTAAAGCCATGCGTTTGAGGTTTGAATTAATTCTGACCTTCTTCACAAACAAATATCTGTCATACAACACAGGCACTGCCAGGAAGTGCATAGGTGCCTTTGATGACATCTTTGATGCAAATAAAAAACATTTTTTTAAGGGAAAGGTAAGATATGAATAGGAATTCTTGACAACCAGCATTTGAAGAGAATCACAGAATCACAGAATCGCT
>NW_010208319.1:0-15296 GCF_000695765.1 Mesitornis unicolor
GGAGCTTCTCACAGGAGCCACCCCTGTAGCCCCAACCCTGCTAGGAAAACCCTGCCACACAAACCCAGTGCAATAGATAATGTTTTATTATACTTCTCACTGAATATTATATTTGATATATAATGTTTTTTGACTTCCTAGAAATTTCAGAAAGTTTATATATGTATGTATACATATTTACACATATATACACACGTGTGTGTATATATATGCTGGGCCAAATTCCAGAAAGGTCTCATTTGATTTTAAATGTTTGAGGGGTTTTGGATTTGCAGAATATTTAAAGATTAAAAAAAAAAGAAAAAGAAAAATTAACTTTGAATTAAGCACTCAAACTCTTCTACTTGCAAAACATCAATGGTCTTTTTTTCTCTCTTTTTTCATATGAATGGTAAGATCAAAGATTCTAACATAACTGAATTTTCATTTGGAATGATTTCCCAGGGATCTTGCCATTACTGTTTCTAACAGACAAAACCTATCAACTTATCCAGTAGTTTTGCTAGAACAGTGACTGACATCTAGATTTTTGGATACATACAGACGCTGGTCTTCCTACAAAGTAGACACATGAAACCCCTTTAATAGGTGATACTTGGCTCTTAATTCTCCACAGCCCCAATTAATTATTTACAATATTAAAAATGGAAGCATTGCAAAGTCAAATGCTTTTTCACATCAAGTGTCTAATACAGTTGGTTTACTGCAAAGTAAAAGCTTCAGGGTACTACACAGAAACAACATTGTATTATCATTTTAACAGATATAATTGCTACTTTCAGCAGCCTTAAGTCACTTTAATTCCCATGTTACGCCAATTTTATCTCTGATGGGAGGGGAAAAATTTCTGAAACTTATTTAGCTTTCCTTCAGTGTTATTTACAATTGCAGCTATAATGTATGATTTAGTAAGAGCATGCCATCATACTGATGGAAAACTGCGAATAGGTAGCTAGTACAAACCACTTATGGGGCAGAGTGACATGCAAAGGGAAAGGAGTAACCAGGGGGTGTAGAAAAGGCAGGATTAGAAGAAATGGGGAGATGCAGGGTGGAAGGAGGGCATGGCATCTAGAGAAAAGGTATTTTGGTCAGGCTGAAAATTTCAATTATTTTTAAATAGGTTTGTTACAGTTTTATATATTGAACTGATAGTAATTAGAACTCACAAAGGTTGAAAGATTAGGACTAGCAGTCAGGATTAGGCTGTGGCAGAGAGCTGTGTGAAACAGTTGTGTACAGGAACACTGAGGATAATAAAACTGCATCCATGTTATATCCTTTCTCTTCACCTTTATCCATTCTGCATTTGGTCAGATGCCAGTTCAGGGAACCATCTTACCAAGTGTCAGCAAAGCATGCTTGGGGACATGTAACAACTGAGAAAAGTGTAAAACCAGGGCTCAATCCCATCGCCTTTCTGCTCTTTATTGATGCTTTGCAAAACTTTTAGCTGTTACCACAATTAATGTTAACCTCTTAAATTCCATTTTTATGCCTTAACTGAAGGTAGATTGGCATAGGAATTGATTGGTAGCAAATTGGGGCCTACAGTATTTCAGATCAAGGTTACAAAACCAAGAACAAGTCTATGAAGCTGTCCTTAAAAGTGACTTACAACCAAAGCTATTCTGTTAGCAGAGGCATTGCTGGCTGTGGTACGAATTCTCCCCTTAATGTGATCTAATGATTCTTTTGAAATTGTTTTTCTAAAAGACACTTTGTTTTTTGGTCAGTATCCTTCTGCTTTGAATCAGCTTCTGCTTGGTAAATGCCACCATGGGCACTGTCACAGAATCACACCAAAATGGCTACATACACAAGTAATGAATTCAAACAAGCTTTTAATCTGTATCTGAAATCAAGCAGCCAAAACCTCATTCACCAAAACAACATTCCACTGACATTTGACAAATACAGGTTCGATATGGTGGTTGGGAATATTACCACACACAGCTGAGTTAAGAATTCTTATGCTTTAGGCCCAATGATCCAAAATGTACATTCACTCACTCACTCAAAAAGAGAGGGCTCTTGATTTCAAGAAAGTACCGTAAGTGATATCCCAACTCATGAGGAGTCTCTGACAACAAACCCACTACTCTAAAGAGGACAAACTCAAATATACCCTCCAATGAGGCCTCATTTATACCCTAGTCAAATCTGATCTGTGGTCAAAATATGGTCATGTCAGCCAATCCTTCGCTGAGGATTCCAACCTTCCCGCCAACCTTATCTGCACTATGTGCGTCAGACAGGAGCTGTGAGGGCAGGAAGCAGATCTGGTGTTGCTAGGGGCAGAAACTTTGGCATTGCTTTTGTTGAGATCTTAAGCAGGTCTTTAGCAGGGTGGGTACACCTGCCACAGATACTCACTGCATTCACAGCTCTCACAAGCACGAGTAAGGCTTGGAGGATAAAGTAAGATATTTTAGCCTGTTTCACGCTTTCATCTGGTAAATGTCTCACCTTTAGGCTAGAGAAAGAGAAGAACTATTATTTAATTTTTACTAAACCAGTATAGTTTGTTGGGTTTTTTTTCTGAGGGGAAAATTCTACATGAGGTGAAGGAAGGCAGGCTGAGAGAAGAGAGGTGTGTAAATGTCCTCAATGTGTGAGTGCCCTCCGGAGGGACAGAATGCAGTCTCCAGTCCTTGTTCTGGTGCCAAGTCAGTAAGGTGATGCCAGGCCCAGCCTAGAGGATGCTGAGGCTACTGGCCTCATGGCTGATGGAACTTACAGGCACACAAATGCAGGCTCAGTTTTAATGCCATGTCCTGAGTGTGTTCCAAACTCCTGCTGCTCCTGATACTTCCCAGCTCATGTAAGTATTATTATCTCCGTAGTGACAGGTGCTGTTTATGTACCTTTGAGTTAATGCTGATATTGTTTGATTGTGGGGTGTCTTCTGATATGCATGAAATAACCAGCAAAGATCCTGTTTATTGTAGTGGTGTCAGGTTTGCACTATATGTTCATCTACAATCTTGTGTCGGAATAATTTAGAAACTGAGTAAGTGCAACAGAAAGGATGCTTCTGAGTTTCAGCCAAGAGTTTCCATCTTATAACTGACCCTGTGCTGAGGCCCAGATCTTAAAATGGTGGAGGAATAGACTCGGGTCCTCAGGGATCCACATGCCTAGAGAATGTCTGAGAAAGGTACAAATAACAATAAGAAATCAAGGAAAAAAACTTCTTTGCCCAACTTTATAAAACTCCTTAGTTAATTCTGATGTGCTTTGCTTAATTATGTGTATTTGTATGTTAGCTGTCACAAATTATCAATGAACCCTTTCACTGATCTCTAATGTAAGGTAAAATGATTGGAATTCTTTGCAGCTTTTTTTCAAAGTTGAAAGGTAGTAAAAGCAGATTAAGCATGATCACAGCATTGCTGAGTTTTAATTTTGCAGGTGAGGTGCTCTGTACTAGATGCATGCAGAATGCTGCAGAAAATGTGGTAGCTGAATTCACCTGTGTTACATTGAGGGAAGCTAATTGCATGTGGAGTGTAGGCAATCTATGAGCAGCTGCAGACTGTTGCAAAAGGAAGTATTTGGGCAACCATTCTTAAAAGACTAATTTCTTTCTGAGTTGCTTCCTAAATCAGGGTTTTGAAATACAGATCAGAAAACCATGATAAAGATGTAGCCTGTCCTTTAGGATGTAGTTCAAGTGTGGAGAAAATGTTTGGTAGTGTCTGACTTTCCCATGCTTTATTATTTAAAGTCTGAAAAAAAAACAACCAACCAACCCCAACCAACAAAACAGTTTGAAGACTGAATTTTTTGATAGGTGCAAATCTTTTCTTCAAAGAGGGAAGATGTACCAGAGATGAAAAAGTAGAACATTAATAGAGACCTTTGAAAGCTGTTTTCAAAAGGAGGAACAAAGAAATAATTATACTACCAGTGTGTACAAGGGTACGGGTTTCATCTTTTTTTATATTAGGTTCTTTTTCCAAACAGCCTGATGAAGGTTTTGACATTTAAGCAGCAAAGATTAGAAAGCCAAAGCTTTACAGACGCATCCTCTTACCTCAACTCTCATACTACTACTTGCAAAATTCCTGTTAGGCTAAACAGAATCACAGTCATACAAAAATGGAATTATTTGGAGAATCTGTCCTGTGCTGCATCAAGCATTGCATTATGGCATTGTTAACAAGCTTTCTTCTCAACAGAAGGTGTGTTGGGCTTACAACAATCAACATTTGCCGTGACTGCTTTTTTATTCTCTATTTGTAGAGGACTTCTACATCAAAGGGTTTTATTCTTGGATAATATTATGTCAGTGCGCCTGCATCTTTCTTAAGGAGTCTCTCTTTAGTGTACTTATATATTCCAAAGTGTTTTACAAATGCAACATTCTTCTGCTTCCAAGCCCTTCAGCTACGTGCAAGATGAAATGGAAAAATATGTAGTTGAGCCTAGTGACTTTATATGGCAGTGTGTGTATGGAAGTAGAGAACATGTTAGCAGTGGAGTTTAAAGGAGTGCACCAATCCCAGTGTGGTGCTTGGGCAAGATACCAGCAGTGCTCTGTGGGGGTTTTCCATTGATGCCTGATAGGCCAAAAGATGGTGGGGGGGCAGTAGCTCTCCAGCTGGAGTTGTGCAGGCTGTTTTTTCACCATGTTTCTCATTTAAAGAAAAGACCATGGATGTTAATGTGTGCTTAGAAACATGGGGTAGTGTTTGACTTCTGGAGCACCTATTCTCCTCCTTACTTTTGTGTTTCTACTAGGTGTTTTTTCCAATCTAGGCAATTGCCCTCCTTCAGGTGCTTCTCCAGTAGTGCAGATCCATTTTGGGTGGGTAACAGCATAGGTAGTTGGAGCTCAGGTGTACTGGGCTCACTTAATATACCCTCTTTCTGTAGTTCACTACAGGCATTCATTCATTTTCTGTTTTCTAGCAAAACCTGATAAAATAGCCCACTCCATTCCTGCACCAATGTAGACAGGGCTAGAATAGAAAACGGCATGCAGATTCAGTGCCATTGACTTTTTAAATACAGAACCTTGTTCAAAACACAGGCTGCACACATGGATGGTGTTCTGATACTGTTGCTAAACATGCTGTTATCAATATTGCTAAACAGATCTTTATCACAAGCACAGTCAGACCAAGTGTAAATACTAATTAGGACCTAATCCAAAAATCGATCAAAGTTCGTGGCAAGATTCAACATGCTTTGGACACATCCCAAGGTAAAAGATTAATCAGTGATTTAGCAGGGTTCTGCCTCTGCAGTTGAGAAAATTACTATGCTAAGGAGAGACTGTTTTGTTTACCTCAGTCCTCCCATGTTCCAAAGCTCTCCTATTTTTACCTTGCTGGAAATAATATGTAAGCTCTTTAACAAGTATGAACTGACTGCAGCATGTTTCTGGTAACTGGAGGTATGTTGTACTTCGTAAAATTATATATTTTAATGGAAGAATTACCTGGCACACCTCCATCTACATAATTTAGGGAAACTTTTAAAGAATTTTCAGTTTTCCATATGTAGTTGCATGTATTATGAATCTTGTAATTGTCAGTCAGTAAGTTTCCTCCTCCAACCTATAATTACGGTTTGACTTTAATATGTGTGTCTGTATGTCTTCTGATGCTTAATCTCTCATATGGCATTCATCTGCTCTGACTTAGGCATTTTAAAAATTTTATGTCAGTCTGAGCCCAGTCACTTTGAAGCCTGTTTACTCTCGAAGTACTAAAAAGGAAGGCAAGTACTGTGAGCTACACTGGAAAGTCTTATTGAACTCTTGTAATTAACTCTTAAGTTAGGAGATATGAACTGTGCCTTTAATTATATAGCAGTTATAAACAAATAATTGTTTAAAGCTATTTTTTAAATTCTAGCTGGCAGGTTGATTTGTGCAAATGAATTTCCAAAGCCTGCAATTCTAGCTTGATAAAGAGTATCCTAAGCAATGTACCAAAATTGAGGGTTGGAAATGCTCCAACTCTCTCCCATCAGAGGAGGACACATGTTTCATAGCACAGTCATTTATATTAAATAGTCAAAAGAGTGGGGTTTTTTCTCATATTAAGTATTATCCTGATTTTTTTTTCTGAATCATCTGATACGTGAGGATATATGTTTGCCTTCAAAAGAGTTCTTTAAAATACCATGAAATGAATTTTTTCACAGAAGAAATACTGACTGCCATGTAATTCTTACATGAGTTGAACAGTAGCTGGGAACGGAAAAGCATCTTGCAAAAAAGTTTCACTGTTATGAAGAGCTTTGTCTACTCGGTATTACTTTATGATAATATATAATCATTTCATAGTGATAAGTGCTGGACAGTGTAAAGAAATTATTAGTGAATGGAGGCCTCTGGTTTGACAATGTTATCTAAACCACCTTTTGACCATTATTTTCAGAATTTGCAAAGTGCTCGATGTCGAAAAATCATGTCCCTTTGTAGAACCTGGAACTAGGCCCTTGTGAACTAAGAACTACTGGTCTGTCTTAAGTTCTGATTGTATAGTTTTTCACAGCAAGAAGTTCTTTAGTATATATGCAAAGTGCATAGTATCTGGAGTAGACTTGTTGATTTTTTATCAGCTGTCAGCAATGGCTGTTGCAACATGTTTTATTGTTTTATGCAGAGTTATAGTATGAAATTGAAGGTACTGATTTTTCTAATGCTTAGATTGCTAGGGTGTATAATGATGTAGGAATAACAAATACCAAATGTAAAAAAAAAAAAATTTCTAAGGTAAAAATGAACAACTTTAACCAGCTTTTTTGTAGGCAATGGTTTGCTAAATTTCTTCACAGTAAAAAGTTTTTTCTCCATTTGTTTTTGTTTAAGTTTCCAGGTGCTGTCCTGGCAAAATTTACTGGGGGAAAGAAGGCCTGAAAGTGCTGATATGCTCTTAGGAAGGCCTGACCACTTAAAGGCAGCCTCCTTGCTTTCTGATGACACACATGGAATTTCTAGAGAAGCTGTGAGTTTCAAAGGGAATCAATGTGGTGCTGATATTATGCCAGAGGCATTAGAGATGAAAGCTCTTAGGTGACCCAAGGTGTCTCCAGCTGAGGCTCCAAGCAGTCGTCCCACCTTCACCATGAAACACACACACACAGACACACAGAATTGCTCGGTTGGAAAAGCCCTCTGAGATCATCATGTCCAACCGTTCCTGTCTACCCACTAAACCATATCCTTAAGTACCTCATCTACCCGCTTTTGACCCACCTTCCTGGGTAGCCTGGTCCAGCTTCTGATGACCCTCTCAGTAAAGAACTTCCTCCTTATCTTTAACCTGAACCTCCCTTGGCACAGCTTGGTGCCGTTTCCCCTTGTTCTATCCCCCATCACCTGGGAGAAGAGACCAGCACCCACCTCCCTTTAGGTAGTTGTAGGTGGTGATGAGGTCTCCCCTCAGCCTTCTCTTCTCCAGGCTAAACAACCCCAGTTCCCTTAGCCACTCCTCATAAGGCTTGTTCTCCAGACCCCTCATCATACTTGTGGCTCTTCTCTGAACAAGCTCCAGAATCTCAACATCCTTCTTATAGTGAGGGGCCCAGAGCTGTACACAGTACTCGAGGTGCGGCCTCACCAGTGCCAAGTACAGGGGGATAATCGCCTCCCTGGACCTGCTGGTCACACTGTTTTTAATACAGGCCAAGATGCCATTGGCTTTTCTGCCCCTGTGGGCACAGTGCTGGCTCATGTTAAGCCGACTGTCAACCAACACCCCCAGGTCATATTGAGGTTTGGCCTGTGTAGGTGACCCCATGTGGAAGCACACCTCTGACTCAGGTCCCAGAGGACTATGCAGTGCTTCTGCTATACAGTCCAAGATGCTTTGCCATCTTCCTTCTCGCTTTGTTCAACCTCTCCCACTAGCACTGGTGCTACTTTTTGGTATAGGTCTCTGCTGGCTACCTTCTCAGGGCAGCATGTTGTTGCTGGAAAACTCCCATTAAATATGGCTCTTATAGATCCACTGTTTAGTCATAGTGTTGCTGATTGCGTAGCTGCAACCAGCAGTTAGGGTCTGGCTTGCATATGGTGGGAAGCAGCTGAATTGTAACTGAAAATTGGTAGGTTTGGTTTTTGAGGTTGAAATTAATTTCTGTGGAAAAGAGCCTTCAAATTAATTAGCTACCTGTATGTGTCACTTTGAGGGGGTAAGTGGGCGACTCCAGTAACGACTTTGTAGTCGTCCTTCATGTGAGACTGAGGTTAATTCTGTGGCTTTTAGTGGAGCACGTGTTCTGTGTCTGGTACTTAGCAGGATAAAGTTGAAGTAAATACACACGTGTATTTGTTAAATGACATGTCCTTAGAGCAATTTTTACAGTAGGAACCCTGTATATTGGTTCCCAATGGTCTTCAAACCTTAGTAAAAATCCATCTTGCCGAGATGTTTTGTTCAAGTCTATCACCTACATGTTGTATTACAGGAATAATCTTTTAAACCTATAAAGATGAAGACAAAATAAGACCCCTCCATCACAAGTAACTCAGTGCAATGTAAGAGGAAATGCTCTGATGTGTGGGACTTCTCTCTTGCTCTGAGATGGGATTAATTGAAACCTCAGATGTCAGTATGACACAATTACCGAACTTGTTGCCTGATCATGAACAATACTGTTAAATGACAAACTTGTCTGTAGGGAGTTCCTTCCCGAAAAGAAAAATCCTCAACTTCATGGGGCTGAATGATTTTTTTTTTGTCTTCTGACTCATGTCAGGAACGTCTTGAATTATGGATGGCAGCTTGACAACAAGCCTCTTGCATCCAGATGATGTTTTTACTAAATACAAGACAAAGAGCAAAGCAAACTTTGGGTGTATTTTCCCCTAACTAATTTTGTGATCTGGCAACCCACATAGCACCATGTGGTAGGGCACTGGGGTGACCCCCTGAGCTCGCCCCAGGGGCCAAGGCAGTTGGTACCCAAAGAGTGGGAGCAGACCAGAGGATGGTGGTCAGATGGGGAGTCACTTGAGTGTGTTTTGTCAAGCAAAGCTATTGGGAAGTGGATACAAGAGGTACTGCTGTGCTGTTGGAGGATGTGAAATGATGTTTCCTGGGTTATCGCAGAAGAAAAGGAGAAATAGGAGTTAGTGCTGCAGGAGGTCTGCCAGCCCTTGCTGTAGTTGTGTGGCTACTACAGGAGGCCCTGTGCAGTGCTGGGCTGGCATGTGCTCCCCCTCAGTGCTTGTCCCAGTTAGCTTTGGTGCTGACGGGGTGCTTGCTTTGCTCCCCCTGTGGCTGTGCCTCCCCGTGCCAGTGGGCTGCCCTTTATTGCTCCTCCTGCCATCTCTCCTATTGCCACTTTACTAAAAGGTTTTAAACAAACTAACACTCCCTGACCTATACTGCTGTTTGCTTCCACTGTTTTGCTTTCTAGGAGAGTGAAATGTCAAACTCGTATCTCCTGCTAATCTCAAGTTCAAGATGATAGTCAGACTACAACACATTGATGCATATTGGAGGGCTTGTCTGCTAACTTGTGTTTATCTCTGTCTGAACTGGGAGCGTTTTCTGTCTCTTTGGGCATAAAGAATTGCACAAAGTTCATACCTGTAGGCACAGCACAAATAATGGTGCTGTAACCATTTACAAACAAAAGGTCTGCAGTGGGGTTGATTCCATTGTTGCTAAGGAGTGGTGCCTATACAGCCTATGCCATAGGTCTAAGAAGCCCTATCCTGACTGGAGTTGTGTACCAAACTTGGGTCTACACAATCTACTGTAAATAGTTTGCTTGTGCTGTAGAGCACTTATATTTAAGTGCTTATATTATAAGCAATATATTATTTTACATATAAAATTCATGTCACTAAAGGGGGGGAAAAGCTGGATTTTTCTGTTCTCTGTTCCATTTCCTGTATTTTATCATGTTAAGATATAAATGTGGATTGACTGAATCCCAGCAATATTCTGGTTGCTGCATGCTGTTAATGTCCAAATATACATTTCTCCTGGGATTCTTCTGTATGCTTAACTGAAAAGAACAGACAGACAGTGGCATAAACTGGGCCTTCTCTCTAATTCCCCTTGAAGAACTGTTTCATTCCATCCTTTCTTGCACTGCAGCAGTAACTTCAAGCTAAATCACCTATCTCTATAATTTGGTGGCAGAACAGAGTAGCAGAACAGCATGATATTTTCATTAAGGGTCTTAAAAATCATATTTTCCATCATGAAGACTCTAACAAGAGCTGCCCTGTATTAAAATGGTTAGGGATACTGTAAAAATCCTTCAGTAATGTGGTACCTGAATCACAGAATGCCAGGGGTTGGAAAGGACCTCTGAATATCATCTAGTCTAACCCCCCTGCTAGAGCAGGACTGTAACCTGATGGACTGGATAATATAAGAAATATTCTTATACTCTTATACATGTATATTGACTAACTTTAGCTAGGAAGGAGCTGCATAAGGATAATAGGATTTTAGTCTGTCTGAAGCCCACCTTGCTGACTCTGCCTTGCGAGATGGAGGCATTGATAAGAAGTTAATGAATCACCCTCCTCAGACCAAGTTGATGAGTCAGGCTTTGTGAAACCAGGTGCACAGGAGCCTGAAATACTACACAGCTTAAGAGACTATTCCTCAGACCACTGGAAGACCATTCTGCATCCTAATTGAGCGTGCACAATTAGTTTGCAGATATTTTAATTAGTCACAAGAAATGTAGTGTATATGTAAACCTTTTACTGGAAATGTAATACATATGTAAACTTTTTAATATCATGAATATGTATGTGTAAGGCACATAAAAGCTACTGGCAAATGCTAATACTCAGCATACAATTTATGAAATGGTTCATGTATGCTCCCAGCGCTGAATTAAAGAATGTCTTGCTTTCTAACTCCTACAAACTGGTCTTAGAAAGTTATTGATCCGATATTTCGGTAATAGGAACACCTGGAGAAGATCACACAGGAACATGTCCAGGTGGGTTTTGAATGTCTCCAGAAAAGGAGACTCCACAACCTCTCTGGGCAGCCTGTTCCAGTGCTCTGTCACCCTCGCAGTGAAGTTTTTCCTTATGTTTAAATTGAACATTCTGTGTTCCAGTTTGGGCACAACTGAGATGAGTCTGGTCCCACCCTCCTGACACCTGCCCTGTAGATATTTATAAGCATTGCTAAGATGTCCCATCAGTCTCCTCCAGGCTAAACAGACCCACCTCGCTCAGCCTTTCCTCATATGGGAGATGATCCAGTCCCCTTGTTGTCCCCTGAACAACTGGAAGCTCTTAAGATCTTTATAACATGGCAGCAAAAGTGTTCTGTGCAGGGGCATGTTAAGCCAGACTGGTGACTGAAGCAGTCTCCCACATTATGCACTGGTGCAGAGGGAGGGGGGACTGTTTGAAAGGTGATGGTCCCTAATGGATGGGCTAGAGCAGAAGTGCCTGCAGACAGCACAGGCTAGGCTGAGGTGAAATGGTTAAAGGAGAATGGTTGAGTTTTATTTCACTGTGAACTTTTTCTCACCACACATGCTAATTATACTGATTAATGAGAGAAGTTTTCTTTAGCAGTATCTCCATTCCACCCTGACCAAAAAAAAAAAAAAAAGACATCTTTTGGCAGGCTTTTTGTTCGTGTTGTATTTCTTGAGCAGAATGTTCCTAAGTGCACTGAGTGTTGTCTGCGCCTATGCCACACAATCTCCTCGCCATCTCTGCCTCCTTTAAGAGAAAGAATTGAGATGGATCTCCATCATTCTTTGCAGCAGAAAAGACTCAAGGTGAGAGAGAGAGAGATAACAAATCCTGTAAGGCAATTCTGTCACTCACCTCATCTTCATAATCTTTCCTTAGCTTCCTCTGCCTTCTAACCCTGGTATTGATTGTGTCATAGGCTACAGTAGACCAAGGCAGGGGGCTGAAAACCTTTCCGAACAGCAGTTGCCAGTCTGCCTGTTGCAGCTTGAAAAAGAGAAGCATGCTGTGAAAACAATCAGTGCATTTGCATTAGATCTAAGTGATTCCAACTAGGTCGATGCTTCATGCTGATGTGTTGAAGACATTTAAAAAATTTCTCAGAGTTTGATTTCAAGTGAAACATTTCAGCATGTATCTGATTCTCTGAAGTTGTTATTTCTCACTAATGTAGCAGACAACTGTTTTTTTCCACAATAGCACAAAGCAGTAGGGCAAACTTGGCTTTTTGCTAGATAGATTTGTTTTGAATGTTTTTGAGAGGGAGAGGTTTTGGGTTTTTGTTTTGGGTTTTTTGGTGTGTTTTTAAAATTTTTGTTGTTTTGTTGGGGTTTTTTATAAGCTGAAGCTCTCACAAATTGACTTTAGAGAAGTAGTACATTATTTTATGAAGGTAAAAAGAGGAAATCACAATTTTACTGAGTATGAATGAGAGTAAAGTTTGACTTAAACTGCTTTTGTTCCCTGTATTTAAATTTTCATTCAAAGGCAGGCTATATCATTCATAAATACATGAAGAATATTTTATTTAAAGCACATGATGCTTCTTTGTAATGGGTTTGTACTTAATATAATTGGTATGATTCTCTCTTGGCTTGGGATAGCAGAGCAAATGAAGCATTGCAAAAGGAAGCTGTCCTCATCCAAATCAGAGTACATTCAGTTTCCAGGAGAGGCAGCAACCCAGGACAACAATTTTTCTATGGCAGGTGGTGGCACAATTGGTTTCCAAACTGCTTGAAAAGGACCAGAGAGAAACAGGATTTGCTGTAGTTTCTCTCACTGTTTGTTTGGTTTCTACATGTTCTGTAGTCACTGTAGGCTAATCCAGGCAAAAACCACAGGACTGCTGTTCTAGTTTGGAGCTGGCTGATTACTGGTCTCCGCAGGAGCTGATTGGTAGGAACTCGCCTCTGATTCTGCTCCACTGCACTTTGGTGCATACTCCTCTTGTTTCATGTACCCTTTTCAATAACAAGTGCTTATCAGTGCCTGTTGTTCTCTTTGGGTTACTTAACTTTTAATTATACAGCATATCAATATATATTAAATACATGTTGGAATTTTTCTTCCCCCAAGGAAGTAAAGTGACCAAGCACCTTTGCTGCTTGCTTCAAATAACACAAAGAACATTCTTGCGCTCTTCCAACAGGAACAGCAAACAAATACTTGCCTTGAGGTATTTCATTGAGTTTCAGGATACCATCAGATAGAGATGTTCCAAAAAATAGATATTTTGTTGTAAGAAAATAATAATAATAATAAAACTTTAAAAGCTGTATTTATCTAGGGAGAGGAATTTCCCTCCCCCCTGAAGTAAGCCTTTGCAAATGCAGTTTGTGGTATATGTGGTACTAATGGATTTCATACTTCAGCATTTATTTCACCAAATATCATGCAGTGAACAATAGTTGTCATTTAAGCAGCTGTAGTTTGTAACTGTGCAAGTTCTAGACATTAAAACTAGATAAGCCAGTGTAGGAGTGTGTGAGAGAAACTCTGTCTTAGAGGCATTATTTCATTCATTCACTTTTAAAATTAACTCCACGGGGATGATGCAAAAGTGTGAGTTATAGTTTAAATGTACTATTAGGAGTCCCGTTCATAAAGAATCCATATACTTAAATTATATACTAAAGCTGATGGTTTACTTAGATACTTGATACTTTTTTCTTTTTTTTTCTTTTTTCCCAGAGCAGAGGGTAGAGTCTAGAGAAGGAGAAATGACACCATCATTTAAGAACCTTATGCCTGACAGGAATTCAGCTACATCAGACTCTTCTGCCGTGATGTAGTATGGCTGTTGAGCAATGATGAAAACTTTCTTTCTAAAAATAGGCTGTCCTCATGGGAGTAGTCCCGTTGGATTCAATAGGGCTATATATGTGAGGGCAAATAAGGGAGGAAGGTTGTTTTAGCCGTGAGTCCTCAGTGGTCCAATTGAGTTACTTTCTACTAGTGTACATTTATAATTTTAAGTTGCAGTGTTTTACATGGTATTGGAAGTGTTGTGGAATTCATAAGCGTCTGGTTGCAAAAATATGGCCTGTTCAAGCAGAGGATATGGATGCTGAAGTGCTCAGTTCTTCCATCAAATTCAGAGGATGCGAATTAGCATGTGCTTGTATTAGTCTTTTTGGCGGATTGCTGAGGAAGTAGTTAAGGGGGCAACTTTATTTCCTGTGGATGTCATTGTAATGATTTCTTATATTCTTCTGTGCCTCTGTCTCTTCCTCTTACAAAGACTTCATCAAACCCCTTCCAGTATAAGCTTTCCACCTGCCAAGAATTGTAAACAAAGTAGATTTGAAAATTGCTACCCCAAAAGGAATTTGTAACAAAATCATAGTGCTTTCCACCATGCATGCTGACCTTCATACTTCCTATTTTTCTTGATGTAGTTTAACCCTAAGGTGGTGGATCGATGCTGGCTGGACACCAGATGCCCACCAAAGCTGTTCTATCACTGCACTTCCTCAGCTGTACAAGGGAGAGAAAGTATAACAAAAGGCTTATGTGTTGCGAGAAGGACGAGGAGAGATCAATCACTAATTACTGTCTCAGGCAAAACAGACTTGGGGAAAAAGGAATCTAATTTGTTACCATAGTAGGATAGTAAGATATAAAACCAAATCTTAAAAACAGTTCCCCCCCATCCCTCCCTTCTTTCCAGGCTTAACTTCATTCTGTTTTTTTCTCAGCAGCACAGGGGGACAGGGAATGGGGGTTGTGGTCAGTTCACCAGGTTCTTTCTGCTGCTCCTTTCTCCATGGGGGAGGACTCCTCACAGTCTTCCCCTGTTTCAATGTGTGGTCCTTCCCATGGGAGGTGGTCCTTCCCATGGGAGGTGGTCCTCCATGAGCTTCTCCAGTGCGAGTCATTCCCATGGGCTACAGTTCTTTGTTAACTGCTCCAGTGTGGCTCCCTTCCATGGACTGCAGCCCTTTGGGAACCAACTGCACCTATGTGGGGGTCATGAGTCTGGCCAGCAAACCTGCTCCAGTGTGGGCTTCTCTCCATGGGTCCACAGGTCCTGCCAGGAGCCTGCTCCAGTGCAGGCTCTCCACAGGGTCACCACCTCCATGTGCTCTGGTGTGGGGTCCTCCAGAGGCTGCAGGTGGATATCTGCTCCACCATTAACCTCCGTGGGCTGCAGTGGGACAACCTCTTCACCACAGGCTGCAGGGGAATCTCTGCTCTCGCACCTGGGACACCTCTTCCCCCTCCTTCTTCACTCCCCTTGGTGATGTCTGTGGAGTTTTCTCTCACAGTCTCACTCTTCTATTCAGCTGTATTTGCGCAGTTATTTTTTCCCTCTTCTTAAATGAAGGGACTGAAGGCTGCTCCAGGTTCTGCACCAGCC
>NW_010208320.1:0-10264 GCF_000695765.1 Mesitornis unicolor
GTTCTATTTAGCTCAAACCAGGACAAATATCCAGTGCTCTCCCCTCATCTACAGGGACAGTAATTTCATTATAGAAGGTTATCAAGTTGGTCAAGCATGACTTTCCCTTGCTGAATCCATGCTGACTACTCCGGATGGCCTTCTTGTCCTTCATATGCCTGGAAATTATTTCCAGCATTAGCTGCTCCATCACCTTCCCAGGGACTAGCCTGTAGTTCCCCAGATCCGCCTTCTTGCCCTTCTTGAAGACAGTTGTAGCATTTGCTACAGTCCTCAGGCATTTCTCCTAATCATCATAATTGATCAAAGATTATCAAGAATGACCTTGCAATGACATCAGACATCTCCCTCAGCACTTGTGGGTGCATCCCATCAGGGCTCTTGGACTTATGTATATCCAGTTTGCCTAAGTATTCCCTGACCTGACTCTGTTCCACTAAGGGTACATCTACCTTACTCCAGACTTTCCCCCAGTCTTAGGGTCCTGGGTTTCCTGAAGGCCGGTCTTTCTAGTAAAGACTGAGGCAAAGGTGGTACTCAGTATCTCAGCCTTTTCCATGTCCTGTATAACCAAGGTCCCTTGTCTCAACAAGAGAATGTTGAAACACAAAATGCCCACATTTTCCCTGGTCTTTCTTTTTTCACCTATGTACTTATATAAGTCCCTCTTGTTGTCTTTGATATCCCTGGCCAGATTCAGTTCTATTTGGGCTTAAGCCAAATGGATGCTCGGACATGCATGCCTGGATGCATGGACATCTCTGTATTCCTCCCAGGTTACCTGTCCCTACTTCCATCCTCTATATGCTTCCTTTTTGTGTTTGAGTTTGACTAGGAGCTCCTTGTTCATCCACATAGGCCTCCTGGCTTTTTTGCCTGACTTCCTGCTCATTGAGATGGACCTCTCTTGAGCTTGGAGGAGGTGATCCTTGAATATTAACCAGTTTTCTTGGGCCCCTCTTCCCTCCAGAGCTTTATCTGATGAGACTCTTCCAAGAAGAACTTTGAAGAGTCCAAAGTCTGTTCACCTGAAGTTCAGGGTTGTAAGCCTGCTTTTTACCCTCCTCAGGATCCTGAACTCCACCCTCTCATGGTCCCTGCAGCCAAGACTGCCTTTGACCTTCACATCCCCAACAAGCCCCTCTTTGCTGGTGAGTATGAGGTGCAGCAGAGCACCTCTCCTCATTGGCTCTGCTATCACTTAGAGGAGGAAGCTGTCATTGACAGACTCCAAGAACCTCCTGAATTGCTTATGCCCTGCTGTGTTGATCCCCCAGCAGATATCAGGATGGTTGAACTTCCCCATGAGGACCAGGGCCTGTGAATGCAAGTCTACTTCTAGCTGGCTATAGAAGGCCTCATCCACTTATTTTTCCTGGTCAGGCAGCCTATAACAGCCACACACCATAATGTCATCTTTAGTGGCAAACTTACATAGTGTGCACTCAACTCCTGTATTCAGGTCACTGATAAAAACATTGAAAAGAACTGGCCCTAAAATTGAGCCCTGAGGAACACCACTAGTGATTGGCTGCCAGCCATATTACCCCATTTAGCACAACTCTTTGAGCCCAACCCTTCAGCCAACTGGTCACCCACTGTGGTATGCATATCTAGCTGTATGCTGGACATTTTGTCCAGAAGGATACTGTGAGAGACCACATCAAAGGCTTTGCTAAAATAAAAAAAACCCCACATCCACTGCATTCCCTTCGTCCACTAGGTGGGTAAGCTTATCATAAAAGGATATTAAGTTAGCAAGTCATGAATTTCTCTCCATGATCCCATGTTTTTCAATAACACCCAGAATAATCTTCTCCATAATTTTACCAGGCACCAAAATGAGGCTGACAGGCCTATAATTACCAGGGTCTTCTTTCTTGCCCTTCTTGAAAATTGGAATAACATTTGCTAGTTTCCAGTCAACTGGGATCTCACAGGATTCCCAGGACCATTGATAAATAACTGAGAGAGGTCTGACAATAACATAATCTGATTTTTTCATTACCCTAGGATGAAACCCATCAGGCCCCATAGACTTATGTGCATTCAATTGCAGAAGCAAATCCCATACAATTTCAGTCAACTGGGAGCTTATCAATAACCCCAGTCACAGTCCTCCAACTCTGTGGTGATGAGCTCCGGAGGTCCCAGGGCCCATCACTGGTGTTAAAGACAGAAGCGAAGAAGGCATTAGATGTGTCTGCTTTATCTTCATCCCTAATGTCAGCTGAAAGGTAACACTATCAACTGAATGGAAGGAGATTTATCATATGCTCTGCTAGATCTGTCAGTATTATATGAAAATACATGTAAATCCAAGAGGAAAGAAATGAAAATATGTCACATTTTTTGCAAGGGAAATGATCTGAGAAAGTCCTGCTGTTCCCACTATCAAGCCACAGCTTGACTATAGCTTGTTCCTTGAATGTATGAAGTTTCTTACAAGTCCTGCTTCTCAAACTGGGATCCTGTGATGCTTTTCAGACTATGCCTGTTTTTGAAAACAAAGGTAGAAAGAAATTAATACTTTGAAGCCAGTATGTTTATTAGCCCTTCTCCCCACAAGTGTCTATCCTAGGAGATAACATGACACAGTACTTTCTCATCCTTTGCTGAGTGCTTCTGTTTCTGCAGCACAGAAGATCCCAAAAGATTCCCTCATGCTGAGGGAAAAGATTTCCTGCTCTGAGCTAAAAGGGTGCTGGTGAGATCATTGTCTCCAGTTAACTTAAACATGGAAGAGGGACCACAATAAAATAATATCAGCAGACACTTTCTATAGCAACTCACATGCAATAGCCTTGAAGTTCTACAACCAGTAATCTTTTCAAAGCAGCACATTGAAATTCACATATAGGAATCAATTGTAAAGGCAAAAGATGGTAAAAAACAGCACAGTTTTCTGCTTAGAGTTAATTTACCTGTCAAGGTTAGGGCTGGGCTGGCCACTAAATGACTGACAGACACTCTCTATTAACCCCTCGCTCTCTATTAACCACTCTCCCCTCCCCAGAAGGGGAAGAGAAAGAGAATAAGGGAGAGAGACCTATGTCTGGAAAAACATGACGTTAGTTTTAGAAAGTGCAGTCACTTAGAAGAGACTTAACTGAAAAGTAAGCTCACTAAATAGAGAATTAGTTCTATTTAGCTCAAACCGGGACAGGCAGCTAGCTACAAAGTCTAGGCATTGTACTTTAGAAATAGATCACCCTTGGAGGCCAACCTGTCAATATAAATCCAGAGCACCTGTATGTCCTAAGTGTAGCCAACCCAACATCATACGATCAGAGGTGGAGAGAGTATATATGTTATGTGGAAGATGAATATTACTGCTCCTTCTAGGTTCTTTAGACAAAAATATCTACTTTATGGTTCCATCTGGATGCTAGATCTGAGCCTTTTGTATGTTCTGATACATGCCCTATTTGAAGAGGATTCCATCATCCTGCTTTGCTCAAGCTATTAAATATAGCCATTCCCATACTTATTTTCCCCAGACTTCTCTTCCTTTATTTTTCTATCCTTTAGCTTTCTAGTATGGGAACCACTGAGAGGCCCCAGCTAACTCTGCATAGTAATCAGTATATGTATATTGTGTCAATGCCAGTTTTGCCAGATAACCTGGAGCTCGGCAAACTGAGCTCATCCCTCTATCTCTTGTGTTCCAGATGAAGGTCTCAAGAGGGGAGTATTTCCCTTCCATTCCCCTTTAACTCTTTGAGCGGATCCATCTGTAATCCATCTGTAATCAACCAAAGAGTTTTGAATGGCTTTCATTTAAAAGTTAATCCCTGAATCTTTAGCTGTAATTGAATACCTCTGTTAGTATTAGGGACTGTTTAGTGACTTATTTCCTGTTAGTTAAAACATGAACAATTAGAAAAACTGAAGGAAAGCAGAGCAACATATATGATACTGCACAAGAGCAGCACATTTCAGGCCTGATATGAGCAGGACCGTCTGCTTAAATTATGTTTGAGATGTATGTCACATATACTATATTTAGGTGACACTCCAGGACAGTAATTCAGCCTTGATATTGGTTTTGTTATATATTAGTAAAGGTGAAATAAGAGAGTTAATTTGCATCTGTGAGGAAAATGTGTTTTGGTTCAGGCTTGTCTTGTGCTAACTGTATTTTATGCTTTATTTAAAAATCCAGTGCTGAGAAGGTAATGAAAATAAAGACTATATTCCTACTGACTGTAGGGAAGCTGCTCAGCATTTGAGCAGCTGGCCAAAAAGTTGTGTGTGTGTATCTTACCATAATATAACTTAATTTTACAATAGACCAGAGTTTGACAAGAATAAAAAAATGTTTGTAACTTGTGGTCTCATTTAATGTTTATTTTCCTATTATTTCAAAGCACAGCTTCTCAGTTTTAATTTGAGACCTGTCATACAAGGAGGACCATTTTCATAATTGCCTCATCCTCCAACCACAGCAATTCTGCCTGTCTGATAGAGTGTTGGAGCCAAAGGGTATTGGCATGAACAGTGGGAATATTTGGATTGTAGGGCTTAAAGATACATATCATCCAAGTGCAGGGTACATTGAGTACTTCTGTTTGTAGGCCGTGCACTCTAGAGGCTGTCAAAATGGAAGCTAAAAAGCTAAATAAATATTGGCTCTGTACTCTCTACAGACCCATGCCCCCAACCTCATTTGGAAGAACCCTACAGCAAAGGCTTTGTTCATAGCTTATCTTTTGTTATGGTTTGAAAATGTCAGCACTGAAATATTTAATAGTCTCTCCCTACCCTTTGAAAACAACACATTTAGTCATCACCCTGGAAATGAGAGACAGAGTGGCATGCTAGCCTGTGAGAGGGCAGCTGGGCATTGTACCTTTGGCACTACCAAGTCCTGCAGATGAGTGGTGGCACACTGAGAGTGGCTGGCTGGGAGCTCAAGGCCCCACAGCATCTCTTCATGGGATCAAAGCATGTGCAGTAAACCTGGTTTCATGCTGACAGTGAGTTTTCTGGCACCTGGTTGAGTGGCAGCTGAGTCTTGTGGAGGTACACTTCTAAGACGTGCTACCTTCCTGGCTGGAGGTGGCTCAGGGCATCCCAGGCCTCTCTTCTAGTTTATTTCAGCACCAGGCTCACCTCACACATGTACACATTATTATTAAGTATATATGCAGTGTTCTGAGGTTGCATCTTCATAGACTTATGATTTGGAACATTTGTATTTTCCTTTCATAGACTGTGGCCCTTTTCCCCAAAGCTGGTGATAGCAAGGGGGGCAGGCTGTGTCATTTCTCTCCACTGTTAATAGCAGCACTCCTTTTTACATTCTTTAGTAATGGAGATAAGGTATTTTCTAAGTAAATGGACACCTAGTTTGGAACATGCATGTGGTCAAGCACGGAGCCTGAGGTTGGTCCACACCTGAATATATCCCAGACTCTGAGTTGTTTACCCAGCAGCATTCACTGTTATGTATGCTCTACAGCATTCATCCAAGCACAATGATAAATAGTTTTTTCCCACATGACTCTTAATTCTACGTCTTTTTATCCAGCAAATGCACTACCTTACAAATATAAATATATTAACACATTCTTTTTGGACAAAGTGCTAATGAATGACATATAGGCACATTTATTCATTTAATGATATGCACTGCACTGTACGGCAAACCTGTCTCTGTAAGCACAGGCCCCTTCCTGTTGTGGCCTTGAAGTTCACTTTTGACCTCCTTTTTGTGTTCTGTTCACAGATGTTCAGCACATCAAGCGCCACAATATTGTTCTTAAAAGAGAACTTGGAGAAGGAGCCTTTGGGAAAGTCTTTCTGGCTGAGTGTTATAACCTCTGTCCCAAGCAAGACAAGATCTTGGTGGCAGTGAAGGTAAAAGAGTCTAGGGTTTCCATTATCAATTTATGGTTGCAGCTAGTGCTGTTTTATTTGTAAATTATCATGTTTGCCTATTCTGTAGCCCCATGTAACTCCTCTAATATATGTGGAGGGGTTGACAAGGCTAACGGAGCATTAGGAGAACATGAAATTTGATGTTGCTGTGGATTATAAAATGAGAGCTGAATTTTCTAAGGAAAAGAAAGAAACTGATGGTGTCACAAAGGGGCAAAATATTTTATGATCTAAGATATTAGTGAAAAATAACATATAAGTCATTAAAAATGCATGTGACATGTGTGTCTAAAAAAATAATCTATAACCAGATAAGTGAATAGGCTATGTGTATAACTGCTAGTCAAAGAAAGCCTATTTTTCCATGAACTGTGCAATACTTTTAGTCAGTCTTTGAAATTAGCATTATTTCATTATACAACATTTAAGCCTCCCATTTGATCCAGTGATATTTCCTGTAAAATAAAGATATGTAAGTTTTTAAAGCTGAATAAATGGGGAAAAAAATAAAATTCACCCCCTAAAATTCTGTTCTACATCTACTTCCTCTCTGTCCATCAATTTAAGATTGATCCTCCAGTTGCTTATGCATATGCTTAATCTTAGACATATGAGTAGATTTACTGAATACCAAAAGAGTTTCTGGCTGAGGTCTCAGATTGTAAGTTCTGGTCCAGGAATGTACCTCTCTATAAATCTACATAAGGTATAGCACACTGTAGGGGCTAATACCAGCAACAATGTTAATAATAAATAAGAAATGCATCTACATTCCCGGTAAGCATTTTAAGCAAACAAAACTTTGCTTTAAGGAACTTACAACAAAGGTAAATACCAAGATGATACGAGTTTTCATAGACACATATAATGATTTTGGTTGGAAAAGACCTTTAAGATAAAGTTTTGCTTGAGTTAAATGCTAAAGGCCATAGATCAGCTGTGTACTAGTATGTTTTTCAGAGAAGATAATTTTTTGTTCTGTTTTTTTGGAAAACACTTGGCACAGTAAGATCATAAGTATTCCTGCATCCTCTTAAAATAAAAATCATTGTATGGGATGATGTGTAGCAGAGGAATGTAAATTGTACCACCATTAATTAATTGCAATTGCATCACATCTACACTGCTAAAACAGTTACTAAGAATGTACTTTTCCTGTACTTTACACAGTAGTGTCCTTATCTTACCCTACAGTGCTTTCCCACATTTGCTGCCTTCTGTTAATATCTCCCCTTCCTTACATATTCCTTTCCTCCACCAGATGCTGAAGGATGCCAGTGACAATGCCTGCAAGGACTTCCACCGTGAGGCAGAGCTGCTGACTAACCTGCAACATGAGCACATCGTCAAGTTCTATGGCATCTGTGTTGAGGGTGATCCACTCATCATGGTCTTTGAGTATATGAAGAACGGAGATCTTAACAAATTCCTCAGGTAAATCCACCATCATGTCTTGTACTGGAAAGTCAGAAGTGGGCAGAGAAGGTAGGCATTGCTGGTACTTAATGCCAAATTAACTGCTCTCACTGAAAAATGTGGACATCTAAGAGTGAAAATCTGTGCGACACTCTGCTGATTCATCTTGCGTACTGTGATTGTTTCTTTACCTATTTGGAAGTACTATTAAGTTAATCCTGACACTTTCCACCAAAAGAATGGGAACCAAAGGAATAGTGTTTTCAGTATATTTCAGCATATTCTGAAATTTTTGTTTATAAAACTTTCAGTAGTAATTGTTTCCTTGCCTCTTTTCTGCTAGCACTTGGGAAGATCCCACTCAGCACCCATCTCTATCTGCAGATGTCTAAAAGCTTTTGAGAATCTACTTCCCTCCTCTTAGTGTTTTGATAGGGTTCCATTAATCTGCAACAAGAAAAATTTGAACCTCAGAAATCTCATTACAATGGAAATTACTACATCTTGGGGCTAGTTTGGGTCTTTTTTTAAAAAAAAGCTATTCAGGAATGTGCATCTGAAATTGAAATTTGGTAGTGAAGCAGTAATAAATAAATAGGTGATACCTATGGTTCACAAGAATAGATAACTCATGAACCAGTAAGTTATGTCCAATGGCCTTGTGCATGTACAATTTCTTCTAGCCTGCACTTGTTGACATAAAAATAAACAGTTCAGAGACGTTAGCACCTACATAAAACATTTGCATAAGGGAATGTTCATTCAACATCTCCTATGTAATTTCCATCAATGGGTACATGCTGATTTTGGCTTGGATAGAGCTCATTTTCTTCATAGTAGCCAGTATGAGGCTATGTTTTGGATTTGTGCTGAAAACAGTGTTGATAATACAGGGATATTTTTTTGTTATTGCTGAGCAGTGCTTCTCACATCACCACACCAGCGAGTATGCTGGTGCACAAAAAGTTGTGAGGGAAAACAGACAAGAGAGCTAAACCCAACTGACCAAAGGGGTATTCCATGCCATATGATGTCATGCTCAGCAATAGAACTGGGGGAGGTTGGTGGGGGAAGCACAGCTCGGAGACTGGCTGGGCATCGGTTGGTCAGTGGTAAGCAGTTATTTTCATTTTCATCACTTGTCTTTCTTGGGTTTTATTTCCATCTATCAGTTATTTTACTTTTCATTACAATTTATTAGTAGTAGTATTATATTTTATGTAATTTCAATTATTAAACTGTTTTTATCTCAACCCACGAGTTTTCTCACTTTTACCATTCTGATTTTCTCCCTACATCCTGCTGAGAGGAAAGTGAGCAAGCAGCTATGTGGTGCTTAGTTGCCAGCTGGGGTTAAACCACAAGTTATCATAGAATCATAGAATGGTTTAGGTTGGAAGGGACCTTAAAGATCATCTAGTCCAACCCCCCTGCCATGGGCAGGGACACCTCCCACTAGACCAGGTTGCCCAAAGCCTTGTCCAGCCTGGCCTTGAACACTTCCAGGGAGGGGGCATCCACAACTTCCCTGGGCAACCTGTTCCAGTGTCTCACCACCCTCACAGTAAAGAATTTCTTCCTAATATCTAGTCTAAAACTACCCTCCTCCAGTTTAAAACCATTCCCCTCATTCTATCGCTACCTGTCCTGGTAAAAAGTCCCTCCTCAGCTTTCCTGTAGGACCCCTTCAGGAACTGGAAGGCCACAATAAGGTCCCCCCAGGTCCTTCTCTTCTCCAGGCTGAACAATCTCAACTCTGTCAGTTGGTCCTCGTAGGGGAGGTGCTGCAGCACATGTATCACAAAGGCATTTCAGTGTCTTGAGATCTCTTCTGCCTGAGGATAACTAGGGGACACCATAATTTTGGAAAGATATCTGTGTAATGCATGCTACTGACAAAGCTGTAAAACAATCAAACTAATGTCCCTTTAAATGGGATTGAATTTTCTATCTGACTGAAATTGCTAGTGATAAGTAGTGTCCTCATTTTTGATAGCCTTGTGAAATGAGTTTGAGGCCTTTCTAATCTCCAGTGAACAAATAGCCACATCATAAAAGCAAAAGGTATCAGCTAGTATCCTCCCTTATTTGCAGAGCTGGCAAGGTTGACAGGGAGACCAGGGGCTGAACTGAGGATGCAGAGAAAACACTACTTTCCTGGGATGATTATCTCTCTGGCAGAGGATTTAAGTATATTGTCATGGCAATATTGGACATTTGCATTTACTCCCTTGGACATCTGCTGTGGATCAGAAGAGAGCTTTAGTTTTCAAAGATGCCAGCCCAGTGCTTTTTCAGAGCACCAAATTTCCATTAGAACAAGCCAAAGTTGCAGCTGATTCATTGTCATACAGAGAAATGTTTATTCTTTGATTAATTTTGATTGGCCTTTTCTTATCTCCTAACTCTGGTTTTGAATTTGTGTAAAGAAAGTTAATTTAGCAGACAGTATATTTCATGGGACAAACTGTTTAACCTAAGCTCCAATTTGTTATTCCCGCTCACATTTTCCACAGCTTGTGCTGCAGCTCAGAGGTTAGTTACAAACAGGCTGTAAAAACTTGTATTTCTTACCCTGCAGCCCCACCAAAGGCTGTCAGGGAAAAATTAGTCTGAAATTTAACCCAAAGGTGCTTGCTGCCTGTGTGCAGCCAAGGGGTGTTTCAGACCTAGGACTACAGCCTCAAAGTCACACCTGTTCTGTGCTTGTTCTGGCTTGCAGAGACCTATGTGAATCCAAAGGAATCTCTGTCAATGTTATCGGTTATTGAAGATACTGAGGAGCTCCTAACTCACAGCCAGCACCAAGAAGATAAGCAAGATGCATTAAAATAATCCAAAAGTTTAATTAGATACAGACCATCTCCTCAAGAAAGCTAGTGAAAGATTAAGAGGTCTCTAAGTTGGCAGACTCAGAGCTTAATACTCGAGAAACAAGGAACAAATCATCCTGAGTGCCATCACA
>NW_010208321.1:0-967 GCF_000695765.1 Mesitornis unicolor
TCCTCCTTGAACTGGGGAGCCCAGAACTGGATGCTCTAACTTTCTTCATAGCAGCTTGCATGGTGCAGTGCTTTGGATTTGGTGTCAAAAACCATGTTGATAACACACCAGTGTTTTGGCTGTTGCCAAAGAGTGCTTCCACAGAGTGAAGGCTTCCTCTCTTTCCCACTCTGTCCTGGCCCCCTCACCCCTGAGAGCGTACTAGAGACTGGAAGGGGACACAGACAGAACTGACACGAACTGGCAAAGGGATATACCCTACCATATGACGTTGTGATTAGCAATAAGACTGGGATATTGGAAGAATAAAGTGTTGTGGGGCTGGGGGACTGTATTCTAAGCTGGCCATAGCTCAAAGCATGCCTGAGGATTGGTCTGCTTGTAGGAGGTGGTGAGTGATTGTCTTTGTATCACTTCTTTTTTCCTCCTTCCCCACTAATTATACTGTCTTTATCTTGATCCATGACTTCTCACTTTTGCTCTTCCAATGCTCTCCCCTACCCTGCTGGGAAGGAGTGAGTGGGTGACTGTGTGGTGGTTTAGCTGCCAGCCAGGCTCAGCCCACCACAATAGCTTGTATTATTCTCATCACGATAACAAAGCTCATAACAAATGCTAGCATCTTCCCAGTATTAAAGTGAAACCTGAAACTCCTACAATACCCTCAAACATTTTGTTTATATCTTCCTTTTTAGTCTTCTTCTGAAATAGCAGTCTATGAAGGGATATATGCTGGTTTTATCTGAGCAGTTGCTGTATACCAGACGCATAACTCATTTTGATTCAAAGGGAAAGCACAGTGATGGTGACTACACCCCAGCTGAACAAGGGACTCTGACAGTCTGGATTTAAACAAGTGTTTTTCGCAGACAACGTCAAGACTCCATCTTCCTCCAGATCTGCGGTCCCCGTCACTTTCCATCCTACGGCTCAAACGGGGCCCGCGGTGGAGCAACCACGGGGGGGG
>NW_010208321.1:1009-1288 GCF_000695765.1 Mesitornis unicolor
GGGGGGGTCTGAGATCAAGCAGCCTGCCGCGGGGGGAACCCTGCGCGGACAGACGGAGAGGCCTTTCCATCTCCGCGTCCCAGGACGGGACAACGCTACCCCCACTCTACCCGACAATAAAGCCCGGCCCTTCCGCTGCCCAATGGCCGGCCCGTAACCACGGCAGCGGCGCCGCCGACGGGTCGCCGAGCGGGACAACCCTTTCTCGCCCACGGAGCGCGGCGGGCCCCGCCGCCCTTCTCTCGTTTGGGCAACGGCTGAGCATAAGCCTAACGGATC
>NW_010208321.1:1319-4130 GCF_000695765.1 Mesitornis unicolor
CTCCGCTGCGGGCACCCAGCGCAGGCCCCAGCGATCGGCAGGAGTCCCAGGAGTGATACTTCCTCTCTATTTGGCACTTGTAAGCCGGCATCTGCAGTACAGTACCCAGTTTTAGAGTTGTCGGTAGAAGAATGATATTGGCAATAACGAGCGAGTCCAGTAGAGGGCAACCAAGACGGCCAGAGGCTGGAGAAGGTGTACGGGGAGAGTCTGAGAGACCTGGACCTCTTCAGTCTCAAGAAGAGACAGCTGAGACTTCATCTTTGTCTACAACTACATCGAAGGAGGAGCTAGACTCTTCTCAGAGGCACACAGTGATAAGACAAGCTGGAACCTGGGAAAATCCAGTCAGATGCCAGGATTTTATTTTTTTTTTGTAAACATTATGAGGGTGGTTGAATACTAGAAAAAGCTTTTGAAGAGAGGTTGTAGATTTCTATCCCTGGAGTTGTCCAAGAGTCAACTGGACATGGCCCAGAGAAACCTGATTTAATTAGACCTGGTTTGAACAGGAAGTTGGACCGCAAGTCTCTGGAGATCCTTTTCAACCTGAGTTATGATTCTGTGATCAAGATTTTATCTGCACCAACTTAACCCATTTAGATGCAGATCAATCTGTGGATTCAAGATCTACCTCAACTGCATTTCAAACAGATACTTTCTACAGAAATGTCTTTCTTGTGTCTGTCCGTAATTAACATTACAAGCATTTTGCCCTATATAAGCATCTAATATGTTTTATCACTGACAACACAATCTCGTTGTGTTAGTTTTGCCTGGAGAAAATACCAGTTCAAATTCTCTTTCATGTCTCCTTGTGAATTTGGATAAAGCCACTGTATTGAACACCAGCTGCACAGAGGGAACTCAATTCACTGCATCTGACACTATTTCATTTCTGACCTGTGACTCATGGCTGAGAATAGCAGAGAAAAAGTTTATTGTAATACGCTGATGACAGTTTTCATGAGTGATACAGTCATGAATGAGTTATGACAGTCATCAGCAAAGAAAGATAAATGCTGATACAGAAAAAAACACATTGTTCAGACAGGCAAAAAACCCCTAGGAGTATAGAACTTGTTCTGAAACACGTTGTGTCTTTTTAATGGTTTCTAGGCAGTTTAGTACACTTTTTTCAATTATTTTCACTGTTGTTTATTTTCATTTTTCAATGTTTGTAGCTACAATACCTTCAACAGCCTACTGTCCATAACAGCTAGGGAACTACTAGAAATCCAAGGAAGTATCAGAGATCTTGGACTGCTTTCTTGACAGATGAAAGGGGAGTCAGAACACAAACTCCTTGCCTGCAGCTGGAGCCTGAGCCACTAAAGTCAACCTGATAGAGACCAATTAAAACAGGTGTGAGCCACCACTGCTTTCTGCCCTTCCAAGGGGTGTTGCTGCTCCTCAGTGGCTGAGGCCACTCATCCAGTAACATGACAAGAGCAGATTTGTGCCCCACTGGGATGAGGTGACAGTGGCATGGGAACACTGGTGACATCTCAGAGTGAAGTGAGATGCCCATGAAACATACCACCTAGCCATGTCCTGTCCCTGTGCAACACAATGCTGAAAAGCCTTGACTCCTACATATTCCCACAGCTTTGATGATCCACCCATTGCAAGTGGAACTGACAGTGAAAAAATTAAACTTACAAATTTAGGGCATTTTAGGGAAACACCAGTTCTTTATTATGTCATGCTTTTGTGTTCAATAGTATATTTCTATCGATCTCAATATTTAATCATTGTAAGAACAAATTTCAGTAATTAGATTTATCAGCTTTAATATTAAATGTGTTTTAAGCAGCTGATAAGCCTGTTTATATGATTGAAATTTATTTCAATACAGCTCTCATTTAACAGAATCCACATTTTAGAGGGTTTATGCAGACTGTTTGAGGTAGGAATGAACAAGTTACATGGGTTTCATGAAATTAGAGCATTATGAATTGAAGACAGAACATCAGATTCTGTTTCAATTTCAATCCTTCGGTCTTGCTTACAATTTTAAAGAGCTCAGTCAAGGTAACTTTATTGAAATCTGTGGGTATTCAAAAGCAATGTTGGTTATTTTTCTCTTCACAGTGTTTTTCTGTCCTGTGATCTTAGGTGAAGTTTATGCTGATAGTCACATAAACTGTCACTAACTGTTGAAGAGGCAGCTATCCTCCAGTAAGCACATTACATTCAATTTCAGTGCAGATATAATTAAATCTCTCTAATTTTAGGACTTCATTGTGAAAAAAGCTTCGCATGTTGTAGAAAAATCTCCGTATTTAGTCACTCAATGTCTCACCATCCTCCTAACTCAGAATTTACAACTAACCCAATCTTACTTTATCGGACTTACAACTGTCTGGTGCTCTGAAGCCGCCCTCCTCCCAGCACACCACCCCCGACAACAAAGCAAACCTTTCCCCTTCCCCAGGTAGCTCCCAAAGCCTAGGGTGACCACCGCCCTTCCCCCGGGAACCCCCCACCCCAGACATACTCTAAAACAAGAGCATGAACCTCCCTTGCCCCCCAGCTTCCCAATGCCCGCAGCAACCGTAATCACCGCCCTCCCAGCACTCCCAGACCGAGCCGAGGCCATTATTAATGGTCAAAAGCGGGGAGTGGGGGCCCTTCCATGCCCCAGCAACGCCCCCAGGCGGGGGTCACACAAGCCCGAAGCCGGCTGTGCGGGCCGTTTCGTGTTGCCATGGCAGCAGCTCCGCCCCGTCCCTGCCGCCTGCTCTCGCGAGAGTACTGAGAGGGGCGCGGCTGACGCCAGGCCCCCGAGGAGGGGGACGGGGCGGGGCG
>NW_010208322.1:0-2917 GCF_000695765.1 Mesitornis unicolor
GGGAGGGGACGGGGGTGCCGGGGGTACCCCAGCCTTTGGGATGCGGTTCCTCACAGCGGTGGAGGAAGCGTGGCTGCGCGTTGGGGACAGGTTTTGCGTGGTGCTGCTCTGCTGTTTTTCCAAGTAAAGGAAAACGGGCTGTTTTCAGGCGGCGGTTGGATAGGAAGAACTTTTTTCCTAGTTTTTTTGCCCTTGAAATAGATGTGCTGGAATAGGTCAGCTGAGGAAAGGGGGACTGAGTAACGCTCGAAGCTATCGTGTACTAAATGCTTATGTACCTATTGCAGGGGGAGTGCGGGAGAGGTGTTAGAAGGTTTAAAGGTTTCTTATTTAATAATATTTAACATGAGTAAAAACACGACTAAGATCTTGCCAGTCCTGCATCAGCCTGCTTGTGCTAATTCAGAGTAACAGGGAATGAAGAAAGTATTTTTGTTATAACTCTTAGGATGTGCTTGGAGTTTGCAAAGGCATAGCAGTGGTACGGTAGGTTGTGGCATAGCCCTAATCTTTGCCTGTGCAGGGAGGAGTGGAGGAAGGGTGTGTCTGTGTGGTTCAAGAAGTTCAGGAGAACTACGAATAGGAAGGACACAGTAGGCCGGCTTGCCTTTTTTCTTAATTTGTTACTGAAAGTGGAATATTACTAAGTGAGATTTCTGAAAGGTGGCAAAATAAATCTGAGTTAGGAGAGAAGACACTGAACTATAAGATAAAAGTTGATGATTTCAACACAGAACAGTCTTGGGACAGTTTGGATTTAAAATTTGCAAGTGCTTCTGCTGATTCAGACAGTGAAATATTGCTAATATTGCTAAAATTGTGGTAACAGTACTACCTGTTATTGTGCAAGCTGCATGAATTGAATTGTTGAACTGCTTCCTGATACCATCAGTATTCTCAGCTTCTCCCATCTGTATATCCAGCACAAGCTCCTGTTTATTTAACAACCTGTGTTTGCATAATCATTGTTAAAAGTCTTCAGTTCACATCCCTTGTACTGAAAGACAAGCCACAGGGAACGTGATTGAGGGAATGAGTACAACTTCATTCTGATGTACCCATGTGTGCGTGAGGATGGTTCCCGTTCACCGCGTGGACCTGTGACCCAAAATAGTGTCCCGGGTGGAATGTGCAGGCAGTGCAGTCACTGCTGCCGCCCACGGCTCTTAAGGGACATTGCCCAATGCGAGGTGGAAAGATTGAGGCTGCTTTGCTGCCAGTTTCCAGCTTCCATGTGCAAGGTAATGTAGGAGAAGGTGGATGTGGGACCCTTAAAGAGGATTGCGTAAGTGTGTTTTGTTTCACTGACAGAATGCTTTGGATGTTTTGTTCTAACTGATGATGACAAAATGTAGGTTAGACCCATAACCAGAGAGAAATTCTGTGAGAGTTGATTCTTTTCATATAGGAATACCCTGATCAAGGAGTGGAGCTTAGCAACTAACTTGCAAATCCTATTGAGGATACAAGTGATGTTGTTATTAAACATTTTTAAGTGTTATCTACAATGTCTTATTAAGATCGACGCTCCACTAGGCGGAGTGGCGTATAAAATTGCACAAGAGTGCAGATGCCTGTACCAGCTTGTAATATAGGTATGAAACTTTTTTCTTTTAAATTTAAGGATATACATTCTGTGAAGTCAGGGGTATGTAAATAGTTTGATCAGCTTTGCACACAGACTTTGGTTGCTTAGGGGCAGACACAAAGCTGAATTCATTATCTGCAATGCTCAAGTCATTGCTGGTTTGGATCTGTTCCTGAAGATGACTGAGATGCACTAGAGATTGTGATTGTACTGTGCTGGAAGGAGCAAATCATATAGTATAATATAAAGCAACTCCCTCCTTTTTTTTCCTTCAATCTCTCTATTGACACCTCGAAAAGGAAATATAAATATAGATCCTGTAGCATCTCAATTTCTGTTACTGCAGCACATCAGGAAGGGCCATGCTATGATTGTGTACATAATGACTACTAAATCTGAATTTGCAGAAAGTATTTAAATAATTTCTGTTTTATACAGTAAATCAAAACATAGCGGTGCACATCTCGGTAATCACACTGTAAAAGTCAGCAGTGTTTGTTGAATGTCTTAACAGAGCATAGCATAGATCCTAATAGATGCTTTTTGTACTGAAAATAGAATAATTTTGTTGGTGGTTGAGGTCAGTGTTTTGGGAAATTCATTGTCCTCTGAAAAGAAGACCTTGAACTGAAAACAGAATCTTAATCATAACAAATAGTAAAATATTTACACATTTTAAGAGATGTTAAAAGCTTCAAAGTTGAATAACATGATTTACTATTTTATATTAGATATAAAATAAATATTAACATATTAAATATTAAAGTTTACTATTAATATTTAAAATATTATAGCTCCAAAGAGAAGCAGAGCAGTGAAAGGATTTGCATCAAGGTGCTTTGGATGTTTGTTAGTCATAACTCACCTATAAGAATTACATGACTTTTCAGAAGCATCTGCTTCTGTGGATGCCTTTTTTCTCTGTGCTCAGTGACTGGGACAAGTCCTGTTCAGTTACCAGAAGCAGGTGGGACTGGACTGGCTCAGTTCAGCTCTCTCACCCTTGACTTCCATAAGTGACTGATCCTGGATATGTGTGAGCATCAGCTGCATTACTATGTGGGTATTTTATGCCATTCATTTTAAGGGCTTAATAAATGAGATTGCAGCCGAGAAGTTGAAGCAGATGATTGCTTTGGGAAAATGATACTAAGCTCTGTTGTGCCGGAATAAAGATTCCTAGCTTCTTCAAAGTATATGTAAAATTAATATCTAAATAAACATAATAATGAACTACAATATCCAGCAAATTCTTTTGTCTAATAGTCTTCAGTACTCACACTGAGTACTAGTGGCTGGGATGGCGGTTTTTGGGATAGGTTTTTGGGA
>NW_010208322.1:2948-29595 GCF_000695765.1 Mesitornis unicolor
GAGGTATAGCTTTCTGGAATGCTGTTACCTTAACTCTTGCAGATCTTCCTCAATTAGTCTGTGCTCTTACACAAAGTAGTTACTCTCTTTGGAAGAGTGAAGCTTTCTGAAATTTGGCTTATAGTAGCAAAAATTTAATGGGACATGGTTGTTTTTTCATCTGTGGTCATTCTATGTCAGTGGCTTTGTGTTCAGGGTGGACAGTGATGTAAACAGTGCTATATTTGCAAACAGAAAAAATGTACTTAAGGTTTCCAAATCAGAGAGAAAACCAGCATCTTTTTACACAAATTTGTATTCTTTTGAATATGCTCGCCTTAATTTGACTTCTGAGTATCACGAGTGGACTCATTCAGTGTTACATACTTGACAGCTGCAAAGCCACCTTTGGCTTGCTTTGAAAGTATGTGAAGGAACTAAAGAGTTTTTACCAGGTGTGAAAAGTGTGGGTTTGTGCCTTGGTAATTCAAACAACAGCTGAAATGGATTTCCTTTAGACTACCAGAAATCTTTATCTTAAATAAAATCATTCATGACAAGCCTGATTCTTCTTTGCATTAATACTGTGTCATTTTTCACTGCTGCTATGAACAGATTTATAAACTTCTGTAATGAGAATGGCATCATTTTGTAGCCAGCCTAGGCAGAGGAGAGCAACGTAACAGCTACACTAGAGCTACAGTATAAGTGATAATACAAAGTGAAAAGCAGAGGGAAAACTGGACCAAAGGTCCCTACAAGATAAAGTTCACTAAGCATAAGAAGAGCAAATTCAGCATGAAAGCACTTGCTCAATCTTGACGCAGCTCTTGCAGATGTCTAAGAAAACTACCTCCTGTGTCTGCTCTGCAGTCCCTGTGTAATGGATACGCTGTATCCTTCATTTACACTGCTGGCAACTGCAGTGTCTGCCTTGATAAATCAGAGTGGTGACTCGAAATTACAGGGCTCCTGCTTGATTTATAAGATAGGAGTAAAATGCTCCTTTCCAGATGAACAAAGTGAGTGAATGGGTTTAGGGATAGTAATCCTTTGTGTTGGGCCCTTTCACGAGCTATAGGCAGGTCTGTAAATGGCTGCTGTACCATTTAACTTTTTCTAGTTACTGTATCATGTTTTACTCTCTTCATTACATGTAACAAAAAAGGAAAAAAGAGGAGAGCAGAATATGGTACCGGATCACAAGGGAGGTCTTGGGCTCTTTTATCCCTCCTTCCTATCCTCTTGTTTGAAAGGTATTATGTTATTGCTTCCGTAACTGGCATAGTTTTGTGCAGTGAAAAATGTACATGCAGCAGTGCTACTGACTGTGAATAAAATAGTTCTGACAGGTTTTGGGCTTTTTTCCAAGTCAGTTACACTTTTGTTGTATGCTAAAGAAGACAAGAAATAACACTACATCTGTACAAAACCTATAGATCTGCTGTGTAAGTTGAGTAGACACATGAAGAAAATAATGAGATGCAGAAAAGGCAAGCCAGGCTTTCATATCAGGAAAACAGACTGTTTTTTTAGCAAATTATTTTCAGAGGAACTGTTTGTTCCTCTTGGGGATGCGTGAATCTGCAAAAATACCTGTCAAATTGTGCCTAGGATTTGGACAGCAAGTTGCTTCAATTGACCAGTTGCGTGAGCACAAACAACTTAAAACACATTGGTGATGTTGTCTGACTGCAGCTTGTATTTGCTTGAGTATTTTCAGAATTAAATCATAAAGAACTGACCTCACTTTTACTGAAAACAAAGGAAAATTTAACATAAAAATTAATAAGAGATGCCTTAGTCCCTAAATTAATTGACAGAGGAAGTGCAGACTCTCTCTGTAGTGTGCTGTGAATGACAGATGTGGGGCCCAACAGGGCATTTAATGCAGAATGAAAGCCTTTTCTAGCTTTGAAATTACTAAGTAGCAAGAAAATTATGCAAAAGCGGATTGTACAAAATACTCTTGGATCAAGTGATCATGAGTTTACATTGACTTAGCAGTAGGATAAATGATGCAGTGCCATGTGGGGATACTTGAGCTTGCTCTGAACAAGCTATACCAGGAGCTGCAAAGGCCTGGTGTGGCTGCACAATGCGTGAGTGCAGAATACTGTGGTTGTGCTTTGCTGCTTTCCTCTGCCCAGAGTATTCTACCTGTTTGGTTTTTTTTCTCCGAAATTTCAGTCTTGTATTCAGTCCATCCTGTGAGGCTTTATACGTTGGCGGTAGTACGTACCAGCTCTGGTCAGGATGTATCTTCTGGTACCTCCTAGAATCACATTTGCTTTTTTCAGAGCCAAATCAGCCTAGTTCTGCATTTCCTTTGTTTTTCCCAGTGTTGAACCTCTACTATCATCATGCAGAGTTATTTACTTCTGCATCATGTGCAGTGTTTCTTTCTCCAGGACAGACAACTTGTATCTTAAATGAATTGTCTCCATTTGTTTTGCCTTGCATCAGCAGCAGTCAACAGGTGAAGTGAATGGTGAAAAGAGCAAAGACAAAGTGGAGAAGGGGAATGGAGTGACTGGTAAACCACTAGAAAAGGAGAGAAATTTTCACAGAGGGAGGTAAAGAAAGAGAAGGGCCAGATTCAGACTGGTAAAAATGAAAGCTGAAGGCCAAAACCAGCGTAAAACTTGACACCAGATTTGGTGGAAACAAGTGAGTCCTCATCTTTCCCCTGCTTGGTCCGATGGTAGCAGATACTGGCTGCACTGAAGGTATTCTTGGGATCTGATTCTGGCAGCTGGTTCTGATCTACTATTTCAAAGAAGGAAAATAGGGGAAACCACTTTGCTCCTTTGTGTCTATGACAGACACAACTTAAAAAAACTCTTATATTGTCCAGTAATCCCTAGAATGACTTACCTTCTTCAGCAGGCAGCAAAGTTAGTTGCTTATTTTTGATTGCTACTGCTTATTGCTTGTTTCATGTGTCTGGGTAGATGCCAATCACATTGTCCTCTCTGAATATAGTGACTTTCACTATAGTCACTATAATACAAAGAATTGCAACTGAAGGCCTTTAATATGTCAAAGGGCTGAATCTTCAATTTAATAAAACACATATTGTTTCTTCTGAGAACTTTGTTTTACTAACAATTCAGAACTCGGCCTACAAATCAAAACATCTTTTGTCAGAGATTTTTTAGGGAATTAACAGTTGCAAATGACTTGGACATTTGTTGTTCTTTGCACAAAATGAAATCATTGTCCTGAGTAAGTTTGGAACTAGATATTTTGTCCATTGCCTTTAAAAACAGCTAATAATCTTCTATACAAGAAAGCATACTTACACTTTTATGCTCATAGGAAATTTAATAAATGTATCAGCTATAATGCTTAGGGAGCAATAAGAACACTTTGCATTTTATTTACTCTGGAACACTGAATTAATTAAAATACTAAAAATGCAACATGATGGTAGTGCAGCAGGGCTTCCTTAATAATATAGGGTTTTATATACCTTTTACTTATAAATACAGAAGCCTTACCCTGCTGTAAAAAGCATCTAATATGAAGTTATCGACTATGTAATTGAAATGGAGCAGCAGTTTCTCAACAAGATTGACAGATAAGGGCATGAAAGTAGGAATGTATAAGTATGTTTAGAAGTTGTAGTTCAGTTTGTCAGGACATTCATAGAATCACAGAATGGTTTAGGTTAGAAGGGACCTTAAAGCTCATCCAGTCCAACCCTCCTGCCATGGGCAGGGACACCTCCCACCACACCAAGTTGCCCAAAGCCCTGTCCAACCTGGCCTTGAACACTTCCAGGGAGGGGGCATCCACAACTTCCCTGGGCAACCTGTGCCAGTGTCTTACCACCCTCATAGTAAAGAAGTTCTTCCTAATATCTAGTCTAAATCTACTCTCTTCAAGTTTAAAGCCATTCTATCGCTACCTGCCCTTGTAAAAGGTCACTCCTCAGCTTTCCCCTTCAGTAGGACCCCATTAGGAGCTAGAAGACTGCAACAAGTTCTCCCCAGAGCCTTCTCCAGGCTGAATAGCCCCAACTGTTAGGGCTATCATTTTTGTAATTGGAAGTAGATTAGAAACAGAAATGAAGTAATCACAGCTTCACTGAAAATCAGGATCAAAAGTTTCCTGTTCTTTCTTTGAGGTGAGGATTTCCCTGGCAGCTTATTCCTGTGGGTGACCAGACTGTCACCTTTTATATCCCTTATGAAAGAAAGTTCTTACAGCATGCAGTGACCACAACCTGTGCTGGGATGTGATGCTGATACTGTATTGTTGGGAAGAATGGCTCATGTCGAATTGCCAGATTTCTTTTCCTTGCATTGTGAGTATTAGACTGTTTCTTAAGCTGGTAGATATCAGCCTGATGTGGCATGCATACAGATTTCTATAAATATATATTTCCAAGATGGACAGCTGTGAAGATAGGATGTCTGATGAAACATCATGTGATTGAAAGTGAAAATTTTAGAATTATTTGAGACATGGATTTCGAAAGTCCTGTAGTCATCTGATACCCACGTATGCAAATTCTTTTCACTTGACTGGCATTTGAAAACAGACATTTGCTGTGCTGTGTGTAGCAAATATAAAAAAGCAAGATGCTGAATACTGCCTTGTTTGGGTTTTCTATTTTGATGCTAGCTACATAATTGGAAAGCAAAACTTTCTTCTGTTAGGGAAGTTGATTCAGGAATTTCTTTGGTGGAAACCAGGCAGTGTACTATTCAAATATATCTGTATTATATGGATGATAGTAAATAAGTATATAAATTACTATAAAGAAGTACATTGTTAATAATTATGTGAGAACATACAATTGACTTCTCTGCAGAGACCACAAAACTTGCAAGTGTTAACTTGAAACACCAGATTATCTCTACTACCAGAGCTCAAGTGCTGTTCACAGCGAAACTCTTGAGGAGTATAAAAGTAAACAGTCCTTTTCAGAATGTGGCAGTGACCTTGAACTTCACTGAGCTGCATTTTATTTAGCTTAGGCCAATGATTAACTTTGCTAATCGCTGTGTAGCAAATTATCCATTGTTTATATATCTGGCAATGAAATAAGCCATGTCTGTCTTTGTGTGGATGATACAGTATATTTAAAGGAAACCCTTTGTATAAATTGTTTCCTTTGCAAAGTAATGTCTTTGTGCAAGTCCTAATTGCTTCTAATTTACCTCATTTGTCTTTGGACTTTTTAACTTCAGGTTGACAGTACAGCAGGCATAATATATTTCTTCTTCTTACGTGTCATTCTTTTCTCTTACTCCATATTTAATAGAGGATGACAAATTTTCTTATTCTGCTCCCCTACAGCAATTAGTCTTCTATGGCAGATCCCCACAGAGCAGAGGAAGCTACACCCTGAAATAGTCATGTACACGGACGTGAAGTCATCTGCACAGCTTTGCCTCTGAAGGGAGGTTACATAGCACTTTAATTTCTATCCTCAGCACCATAGGGAACCCAGCAGAGAGATCTGCCCACAGCACACATGGAAGCAACGCATCTCTAAATCCCTGCAATCTGGGCCACGTCAGCCCTGGCCAGTTTGTTGCAGTGTTATCAGGCTCCTGACAGAACAAGAGTCATGCTGTTTTTTCAGGCAGACAGGGGGATGCAGCCCTTAGCTGGATCATTCCTTGTGGAAATAGTCCAAGCTGAGGAAAACTTACGTTCCTTGGCTTAAATGCAGGATACTATTACATGCTGTGAGACAATCCCACAGACCCTGGGTAGACAAATTAAAAAGCCAGATTCTGCCTTTACTGATGTAAATGAAGACTGAGAGCAGAAATTTGCCTTAAGTTGTATGTGATCCAGGTGCCTTCTATTAGGAAATGGAGAAAGGCTAGAATTTTATTAGTTGTAGGAATAGACCTGTGAATGTCTTAAAATACTTATAGTAAGATTGGTATGTATATGAGCGTTTGCATTTCTCATGAGCTGTAAAAGAAGGTTGCAACAGTTCCACAGCTTCTGCTCTTAAATCTCTCAAATGCAGCAGAGATTGTCAAGTATTTTGTGGATGGGGTGATTTTTGCAGGGGGGAGAGACACTATGAGTGTACTCAGAGGCTCTTCCTTGTTCTGTTCTCTAAAGACAAAAAGTCATTCACACTGAAAATAGTAGAAATGTAGCATCTGGTGCTTAAAAATGACATGATTCAGTTCTGTTATAATTAAAATCTAAACTGGTTCATTCCAAACAGAACGGTTTTTCCAAGTAATTTCCAGTTGTGCGTTAGTGACAGCAGAAAAGTTGATCTATGTAACATACATCTATTTTTCTCAGGTTTTTTTTCCTCTTCCCTGCCTCTGCATATGTTGCACTGTCTTTAGAAGATCAGTAGTGTGCTTCTACCAGTGATTTCAGCTGTTCTTCAGTGTTGTTTGACAGAAGCAAATAGGGGCACACTCAGACTCATTGTCTACTTTTCAAATCATGAAAGTTAAGCAGATGCCTATTAATGCTGCTTCTCCTGTGCAGTTTTAAATTCTTCTAGTTTTCTGTTAAAATATGAGGATTTAAAAGCTATAACTCAGAACAGTACAGTATTTTTGATCATATAAAAGCTGATTAAAAGTTAAACCCAGAGTTTGTGGTTTACTTTTTCCCTTCAGTATTTAATCAAGAAAATAAGACCAGTATTGTAGATAAGTTTTCCTGCACATTACTGAAATACCTACCTCAGACCTTCACTTTCAAGCAAAAAATCTGTAAATTTCCACAAAGCTGAATTACCTACTTTGGAGTGCACAGTTGCAATGATTGCAAATCCAGTAATAACGAATCAGTTATGTTACAGTCCTTTCTCCAAATGGAATAAAAGGGTTGTATTTTCAATTCCAACTGTGTTGTTTTGTATTAATGACCATGCTACCTAAAGACAATAACCATTTTTAAAAATGCTACTAGTTAAGCGCACATTATGTGCATTTAAATAATTGTGATTTATTTTTTCCCTGTCTTTTCCCCTTCTAGACATTGCTCTAACCTAGAGGTACAGCTGTTTCATGCCTTCCGTTTTCATGATGGGTGAAGGTATTTTGGCATAACCTTTGCAGACAGACCTGTGCTGGTTCTGCAGGGTATCAGTGAGACATCTCAGCTGCTATCCGTAAGCCACGTTGTTTCTTAGAGTCGCTCTGTGCTCCCAGCAGGACTTTGTTGAAGTGTGAGCCCAGTATTGTGGCAGTGACATTTTAGAAGGAGACCTTTGGGGAGTGCTTGGATCAGAGCTTGTGTACATCTGGTGACTGGGCCAGGTGAGACCAAATCCACATAAAAGCTTAGGCAGAGATATTGAGGTTCCCATAAGTGAATCCAGCCCAGGGTTGAGAGGGCCTTCCATAAAGAAGAAGCATCTGCACCCACTCTGTCTTGTCTGGCACTTCAGAATTTAAGTCTAGTGAAGACTTTATTTGGGCCTTCAGAAATGTGAAGTTTGAGTTCTACACTGAGGACTACACTGCTGTTCTCAAACCCAGCTGTTATTCAAGGAACAAGCAAGGAACAGTCTGTGACACCTGAAATTACCAGTCTTAGAATTACCCCTACCAAGAGGACAAAAAAAGACCAAGTGTTTTGAGATCAGAGAACAGTAGTAATGTTCACTGATGGGATGATTTGTGAGAAGTAAAACAGCTCAAAAAGTATAATTAGTCTTTGCAAATGTACTTCTGAATAATAATTGTTATATTTCACAAAGCTGATGCTGAGGGGTAGGAGAAACTATTTTCCTTGGTATGAAGTAGAGTCAAATGGGATCAAACTGAGAAAAGGAGAAATTAGGCTGAGTTTCAGGCAATCTGAACTATGAGAGTTATTTGACTGTGAGAGTTATTTCTCAAGGGAAATAATACAAGCCACATTATTTGGGACACCTAAAATTAGACTTTAAAAAGCACTAAAAAAAGTGTACAACCTTGCTTTACTAGGCAGGTGGACTAGAAAATGCAGGGTTTGGGATTTTCCCTTTTTTGCAATAAACTGCAATTGTTAGGCCTGATTCCATTCTGTGATGTGGAAGTCAAGGGAAGATGTACATTATTTTTTTGCCTGAGAAAACTGAAGGTAAACACACAGGCTTCTCTTCTCCACCTATTGCTAACTTTTGAAACTCAAATACCTTTATATTTTTATATCTAAATATTTCTATTTAGAGGAGAGGAGAAAGGATGCGTGTGCCTTAAGAAGCCTTTGTGGCAATTCCCTGCTGTCTGCCTCTTAACAGACACTAGAACTGATCAACATGATACTCCTTTTTCGTTTTTAATTCAGAATTTCTTTTGCTTATAATGTGCAAATCTATAACCCTGATATGTTCTGAAGATGTTGTCTCAAGTTGCCAAGCATATTTTAACCAGCAGCTTGATTCAAGGGGAAGAGGCAAATGAAATACAGTCTTTAACTAAGCAATAGAGGCCTTCAAATGTGTGTTGTATTGAAAGAGTTGCAATCTTCTACATAATTTTCTTTAAATACAAACTGTACGTGAGTTAGGTGCAGTGATACTAAAGAAGTTCTTATAGCCATATTAAAATATGTAGATTATGTAGTTATGACTAAATTTTAAGAGCAATTTATTTTTAAATAGTAAATTAGTTTGAAGATGCCTACCTTGATCTATGTAGAGTCTTTCATTGCTGTCAGTATCTGCTGGTGTGAATGACAGCACTCCTTCTCCAAAGCTTGCTTGAAAAAATGCAACCCTTGCATGGAAACTGTTTCTTCATTGTGCAGGTATAAGATGTAATCACCTTCACACCGTAATAGCACTAGTACAAAAACCATATGAATTTGTCTTTGTGCAAAAACGCACACCAAGATCAGGACATCAAGCTTCTGAATTTGTGGTAAGAGACCAAGGAAGGCACATACACAGAATTTTCTGAGAGATAGTTCATTTGTGGAGGATTTTAAATGGGAGAAAAGCTATAGGGTGTCTCCAGTATTTCATTCCAGGGCTGTATGTTATAGCCCCCCAAAATGCATTCTTTTCCTCTGACACAGGACAAGAGAATTCGAGATAGGGGAGTGGGATACTTGGTGAAGTGAACACTTCCTGTGCACTGAATTTTGGGTTGTAGATGGCCACACACTTTCTGGTCCTGAAACTTGTGCTGCTTCACTTGGAGACATAGGTTCTGGGGCTGGTGTGAGAGCCAGATGGAAAAGTCAACTGACGGCATTTCAGATTGTGACTTCTAAATACCAAGAGCTGATTCCCATTTCCTTTCTCCCACTGCTGCTCGCCTCCAGTGTGTTTTGCCTCCTGCTGCCATGCACATGGTCTGCCACAGAAGCGTGGGCTGTATTTTTTTTCTAATTTGACTAAAAACATATTTCCCAATCGAAATCCTAATGAAGACAAAAGGCCTGTACTACAGGGTGGGAAGATACTAACCCAAAATACATTATTAGCAGGGAAGACCCATTCTCCTTATGTCTGTGTTTTTGAATGACTTAGTTGAGGAAAAGAGGTATCTTCTGATAATAGGTTTTTACACAGGGTAACAGTGAGGGTGGAATGGTGGAGATGCTGCGATGCTGACTCTTGGAAAGCTTCATGAAGCCATTATTGAAGTGATTGTAACAAATTCTGCTACAGATACAGAGTACTTTGATATGTTAGTTCTACACATAGCAGTCTCTCAAGGGAGAATGCAAATGCTGCATAGGCTCTGCATAGTTAATTTCTGATTGATCTCACATAAAGTATTTGACAAGATACAGCAGAAGGAAAATACTCATATTTCTGGATACTTTTCCCGTACACTTGCTGGGAAGTGGACAAAGCTGGATATACCTTTTAACATCATTGCCTCACCTACTCCATCCTTCTCTAACAAAACAGCCAAGTATTCCCCAAAATATTGTAAATTGCCTTAGTTCTGTCTTGTCCTCTCCAGATTGAACAGTCTCATTTCTTCTGCTTATACAGGTCTTAAAGTACTTGACCAAAAGGTTTCAGGCAGCTGGAAAAGTGTAAACAGAGCACCTGATTTTAAAAAAGAAGGGAAGGATGAGGGGAGTAGGGCCTGGTAATTGTGGTCCTTTCAACTTAATGTAAATTTCTAGAAAAACATCAAAATGAGTAAAATGTTTCTAAATGCTTGGAGGAGACAGGAAAACAAATTACGATCTACAGAGTTATATAAAGGATGTGCTGAATAAATATAATTTCCTACTAAGGTAAAGACTCACAGAAAGGAAAGAAATAGCAGATTACAGTTACTGTAGGGCTTTTGACACTGTTTTGCATGACAACACGGAGTCTCAGAAGACATTTATGACATGATGGATGTAAAACTAGATGAAAAACCATGTTTGGAGCATTTACCCAAGAGTCTCTATCAAAATAAATGAAGTTATTGAGTATGCCTTGCAAAGGGCTCTCTTTGGCACTGCCTAGGACTTTCATTTGCAGTTTTACTAATGAAATACAGGGGTTGGATGTTAACTTTACAGATTGCTTTAGACTGAGAGAGGATGCAGTCATGTTGGACGCTAAGTTAGAGATGAAAGTGAGTGAAGCTCTGTCATTCTGCAGGAGATTTGGAAAACAAACAAACAAACAAAAACTATCACCCAACAACATGCAGCTTTTATTGTAAGATGTGTCTCTTTTTAGTCACTGTATTTACCAAAGAATTGTGAAATGTTAACATTTAAATATGGCAGGAAAACACACGCAACTTTAATACTTGAAATGCTTGGTCCTTATATGCTGTCATTTGGTAATAGAACTATATTTAATGAAACTTTAATTTGTAGAGTTATTTCTTCATTTATTATTCAGTCATCTATTTTTTTTTGTCACATTGGAGCAAGTCCAGTGAACCTTACAAAGTTCCTTACTCCATCCTTAGAGCAGCAAAACTCTGGTTTAAAGTCAGCAGAGGTTTTGTCCCAGAAGGAGTGTCCACATATGGTTCACTGTAATTTGTTCTCTGCAGAGTTGCATTTCAGGACTGTGGGATAGGCTAAGGCAAGGCAGAATAGTTAACACTAGACAGGCTGGCATCTATGCGTTTGGTATTTGTGGCACTTGTCCAGATCTGTGAGCTTGCTCTTTAGATGAATGTTGTCATCAGAGCACTGTAATGAGGCTGTTGGTACTGTAGTTTTGGAAGCAGTGCAGTATAAAAGTCTTCAGTCTGCTGAGAGCTAGATATTTGGCTGATCTTCAACTTACAGTGTATAAATACGTTCCTCTTCTTTCTTTTTTTTTCTTTTTTTATTTTTCCCACTTTTCTCTCTCCTTCCTTCCTTCCCCTCAAGGACATAGACTTTGGCTGTGTTTTTCCTAACTGCGTGAAGCTAGAAATCTTAACGGATGCCTGTGCCGCTGCCACCACCACCACCACCTCCTCCACCTTCTGGAGGGCCTCCTCCACCACCACCTCCTCCACCTTCTGGAGGGCCCCCTCCGCCACCACCTCCGGTAAGATTGACTTTTCCTCTCTGTTATCAAAAGCTTCTAGTAGCCATCCCAGAGCCCCCAGAATTTTGGTGGATATATTCATAGCAAATATCTGGGGCAGATGCTTGTTTTGCCGGCTTTTGTTGTTCTGTTCACTAGAGCTGTGGTCTTCAAAGAAGGGTGCATGAGGTGACCCATTGGGATATGGGAAGAAACTATTAGAAATTCAGTCATACATGTGTATAATGATAAATAAATAGATATATGTATATTGAGATGCATGCTCAAAAATCTTTTTGCTGCTAGAGGTATGGGATCAAAAAGTTTGGACATGATTGCACTAGAGTGCCTATGGTGAGAATTTAGCATTTGTGAATAGTATTCACAAATGAAGAAAGAAAGAAAAGAAAGAATTAGTAAAATAATGTGGCAGAACATCTCCAGCTACAGAGAGCTCATTTTTGTATTGGTAATGTGCAGATGGAAAGTGTTAATTTCTCCATCCTCTTTCTATACAGCTTCTGCTAAGACTCACAGTGTTCAGCTGTAGGTGTTGCTCTCTAGCACATGCTGTCTTCCTGGGGATACAGCACAATATGCTTTTATACATGTGCAGGAACAATTACGGCTTCTAACAGCTCATTGCTCAGTGTGTCATGAAGCAGAACATGTGCCCTGCCAGGAGGTTTGCAGTCAGAGGAGGATGCTTTCGGTGGAGTTTCAGGGTATTTCAAACCTTCTCAATCCATTACTGTTCCTATGATAAAACATGTTTAAGGCATTCCTTGTATTCTGCAGTTATTTGTTGATAGCCTGTTCCTGCACTGGAATTCTTAGACCATTTTTGAAAGGGTGAAACCTGGCATGTGTTCAAGACACAAAATGTCTCCTGACTCTTTTTTCATATGTTTTTCTGTCACTGCTGTATTTTATTGCAGTGTATGTTAGTCCCTGTGAGAAAACAGTACGTGGTACTTTAAATGTACTTCAAATTTATTTATTTATTTTTTAACAACGTTATTTCTCCTGTGCATTATCTGGCACAGCTGCCTGTTTTGTTCCCATGAAGGTCTGCTGATTTTGTTTGGTAATGTTTTCATGTTATCTTCTTCCAGAAGGAGGTTTCCTTGCATGTTTCTCTCTGCTACTTTGCAGGCTGAATCATTTTGTAAAACTCTCCCTGAATTGTGGAAATGAAGAGGAGGAAGATAAAGACTGCACGTGAAATAAGCAGTGTTTGATTCTTTTTATTGCTCTGTTTTAACTTTGTGCACCACAAGCCATGTTTTCGATTAGCAGCTCTTCTGGGTTGGTACACAACCTATATAGTTAGATGCTGAAATTAGTGGGCTGAATTTTGTGAGCAACTTAATGCCCAGAACAGAAGCTGCAAGTGTTCTGCTCCTAATAAATTTAGCTCAGTAAGTATCTAGAGACATTTTTAGACTCCTCTAGCATATGCCAATTGTAACAGACTTGAGAGAGCTAAGAGGACCCCTAAGGACTACTATGAACAAGTTTGGGTTTTTGTTTCCCCTCCTTTTCTGATGACTACAACAACTACTGTAATAGGGTTTGATACAGGAAGGTTTATACTATATTTCCATACTTTAGTTAGATCATTCTATTTCAAACGTGATCTTCTGCATGGAAGACATACAGAATTCGGGGTCAGTTTTATCTTAGTGATATGATACAGATTAAATGTATTTCTAATTAATGTCTGGTATTAAAGCTTTCCCAGTGTTGACATTGAAAAGAGTACATGAACCAACAGAAAGTATTAGTAAAATAATGTGACAGAACATCATTTCTGTCACAGCAAAAGGCTTTTTCCCTGTCAAAACTGAATCAGAGAGAGCTGACTTTGGAGGATCATCTCTCTCATGGGGAGTTCAGCAGCACGCAGTATAGGAGAGTCAGCTCTCCAAGTTTGAGAGTAAAATCGTATAATTGGGGAATCCATGAAAACTTGCTACAGACCCTATTTCCTTTTACTGGGAAGCTATTTTCTAGAACTTGGCATCTGTCTTTTGCAGCTGCTAAACTGCCCAGCTGTTGTTACAGCTGCTGAATCTACAGTTGGAGGATGGAAGAAGAAAAATTATCAGGCACGTAGGTTTAAGGGATACCTTCAAAATAAAGACGTTTTATTTGGCCAACACCTGGAAATGTTCCAAAGTAAACAGCATTGTGATTTTTATTGTACTGATATAATTAGACCAGAGTAACATTTCAGTGTTAGCAAATAAAACATAGGTTTTTAATTGTGGTATTGATATGTGGGCGATCCACTAGTTTAATTTTTTTGATTTAGTTTGGAAGAGAAGTGTCTGTGTGGAGGTTGAGGTTTTAGCATTCTGTCTTTTTGCATTATACTATTGGATGTGTACCGTAGACTTGTATTGCTTTTCTGAATATATGGGTAATAGCTGTATTTTTTCTTGCTTTAATTATTAAGAGATTTTTAGCAGAAATAATCAGTACATCAGCTTTTTTCTCTGCATATTTTCTTAGTGAATAATATATGCCATGGTCCCAAATGATTTTGCAGTCCTTACTTCATTGAAATCCCTAGCACTGTTGGCACTTCACTGTTTTGTACTATCAACTCCCTCTTAAGGTGGAAAAAAGTTAGGTTCTTTCCTGCTATTTTCAAATATTTTGGACTTGCAGATATTTTGTAAGTATTTGTACTGAATTCTGCTCACAAAAGTTGCTGCAAGATGATACTGAAGTCATTTGGAGATGGTATTTAAGGCATGCGAGGGGCCACCTGTGTCCAACAGCTGAAAAGCTACTGGGTGTCACAGTGTACTTGAAACAAAGTGGATTTTTCAGGAGGGAATGGTAGGGTATCTGCAATAGCAGCTGTAGGTGGCCGAGTCTAATGTAAATATAGCTAATTGGATTAATTGAGCACGTCTTCAGATGCCTGCCTTCTGGGGGTCATAGATAAAGATGAGAGGGATGAGTAGGCAGAATAAAGCTGTGCCCCAATGTATTTTCTGGCACTGGCTTACAGAATTCGTATCTTTTCTCTTTTCCTCTTCCTTTCCACCCTAATAAAGGAAACTTAGAAAGGAGGCATTAGAATGTCTGTCCTAAAGCTCTTTCAATTTTATACGCGTATGTGCATGACATAGGTGGTTTTTCTCATAGTTTTTGTTGTTTGGCTTTTTTTTTTAAAAAAGCTTTCTGCTCCTGAAAAGCTCCTTTTTAGACCCCCTCTATGTCCTTTACCCTTTTGCCTTTCAGTTTGGCATATGAAGCATTCTGGTTAGTTTTGGTTTGTCGTATTTCCCAGAGTAGATACCACCACTGACACCGATTAAAATTTTTCTCTGCCTTATCTCCCCAGAGGGGATCAAGAGAGGATTTTGCTTTGATAAATTACGTTCACTTTTTACGTGAAGCAGAGGCTGCTCACTGCTGTGCAGCCTTTGCCCGTACATTTGAATTCCTAATCTTACCATCAGTCATCACCTATTAAAATGTTAATATTGAAGGAAGTGTGTGTGCGTAGCAGCCCTGCTGGGTTGTGCCTTATTCAGAGAAGATGCTTGTTTAATGATTCATGTGTTTGTGGAGTTTAAGAAAATACTTCTATTCTCTCTAGAATTGGTATTACTAAAGCATAGAAATTAACCCCCAAAAAACCACAGTGAATGAAATGATGGAAGTCTAAAGTAGCACCAGAATTTTATTTGCATTACTGGCATACTGAAAACTAAGAGAGTAGAAGAAAGAAATACACTTACTTTGGTGAAAGAAATGTGAAACTTTAAGTAATGGTGAACACTAGACTGGCATGTAGATTAATTTAATGATTACTGCATTCTCATTTAGTTAAAGAAACAGAATTTCTGTTGTAGATAAACATATGTCGGTGTTTCTCAAGTTATTCTGACCTTACTACTCATATAATAAAAAAACTCAGAAGAGCAATTCCTCGTGGTATAACACTGGGATAAATGCATAATTTACACAGGGGTAGGATTTCCAGTGTTAAGGAAAACACCAGCTGATAGGGATGGGGTTTTTTCCCCTCCTTGATGCAGTTGTCAGAGTGCAAGCCTTGCTGAGCTGTTTTCGCCAACCTTCCCAAGAAATTCAGAGAGCGATAGTGCTTATCTGAAGTTGTGTGGGAGCTGGTTCTGTTCCTGTGACATTCAGTGGTGCTGTTCTTTGGAAAGAGAAAAAACAACGCATGTAAAACAGCTTGGCTGAAGACTCTGACGATATATGGTGGTTTGATTTGGTCTTACCAAATATAATATGAGACCGAGAATGTGCACATATAAGTGTGTGTGTATGCATAAATGTGTGTATGCCTGCCAATTATTTGTTGTAAAAATGAAGTAATTTCTCAAGTTTTCATTCAGACCCCTAGGCGTGCAAGCCTAACACTGAAAGCTTATCGGAATCATACATAGTGCCAATTACTAAATATTTAGGAATATGTTTATTAACATTTTATGTCAGCCATGAGTAAGATGAGATTTAGTACTTTACCATGAAGTCCCTAGATCAGGAGATACTAAATAATATTTATTGCTGCTAGGTAAAACATACTGGAGCGGGAGAGAGTGCAGGCTTTGTAATCTTGTTGATGAGCGGCCAGTGTACGGACAGGGCTAAGGGCTGGGCAAGGGGCAGCTGAAATTTTTGAGAATGCTTTGTTCCAGCCAAAAGAAAGGAACTGATTTATAGTGTTTTAATAATGTGTCACATCTCACACTAGTTTGCTTTCGTACAGAAGTGAGAGGTGATAATGTGGAAAAAAATGCTGTGTCTTTGTGTGGTTCATTTGACTTAATTTTCAGGTAATGGAAAATGTGGGATTGCATAGCTATGGCATCTCGAAGTGTTGCTGCTGTAGCCTCTTGTAGTCAGCAAATACAGAAAAGGTAGGTGGGAGCTATGAAAGACGTAAAGAAGGAAGATGTAAAGCAAACATAAATACTAGGTTGGCATAGCTCCTTTTGTTTAATCTGAACAGGTACAGAGTCATGTACCGCATATATTCACATGTGCATTGAATGCTTTACTTGAGATCTCTTAGGTCACCACTTCATGTGTTTAGGTGGTGAGTTCTGTTTTGCTGATTTCTTCATAATGACATGTGTTTTTCATGTTGTCTGAATGGAATGGAAAACATCTAAATTTCTTTTTCTTATTCTTTCTCTCTGTTTTTCATCTGCATAATTTTTCATATAAAATATGGTGACTGCAGTGTGTTGTGGAGGTACCATCTGTAAATGATGAAGCCCAGGTACTAGAAGCAGCCTAGCTGTAGAGAACTAATAGGTTAATTTACCATTTTAATCACAAGGTAATATTGCCTTGAAAAATTAGTACCCCATCTGTAGTATATGCAGTCGCTACATATTGAATTCCATCTGTCAATTAATATTACACTCCTAGCCTTTTAATTAGAAGAGAAGCCAGAATTATAGCGATACTTGAGTTGGATTTTTCTGCACAGCTGGAAGGTGACATTGCAAGAAATGTTGGTTTCTCACTGTTCTTCTGTCTCGGGCTCCATATCTCCATAATTTAGCATGGATGCTAAAAGGCATTTCAGAATAATCAGTAGCTTTTAAACAGGTAACTGGGTAGGAGAAATAGCATAGCATTCTTAGAACAGAGTAAGATTAAATTGTGATAAGTGTTGCTTGTCACATTATGAATATTTAGTTATCACTACTCATAGCAGCCCATGTCATTTTGGGGACCTTGCTATGGTATACAAAGAGAATAAAGAGCAGCAGTGTTACCCGTTCCCACAGCAGTATTTTCAGTCTTGTGCTGTTTGACATGGTCATTGCAATGCTGGGGACTTGAGTTTTCTTGTTTATGTAAGAATTTTCACTTCTGTTTTTTTAATGTAGAGGAAATCTTGGGAATTTGAATCCCAAAAGTTTAGAAATCAGAAGATGAAGTTCAAAATTAATTTTTGAAGCCAGTCTCAGGGTGTTTTTTGGTATCTGATTTGTGATCTTTTTGAACTGCTGGGAAACACTTCTAGAGTAGTTTTTATTTTCATGGCTTCTGTTACTGCATATTTTCTTTTAGTGAAAGAACAGCCAGATTTTACATTTAAAATGTGAGTGTCGGTAAGTCAAATACCCCCAAAAAGCCAAATGGCTCAGCAGGTGTAAATCACCATATTGATTCTGTTGCATTTTTGCATTCAGGTACAGAAATTTAGCAACCCACACTGGAAAACTTTAAGTACAGCCTTATGAATAGGCCTGCTGCTCCATTGGTAGCAGGAGCAATTGAACCTTTAAGTATACAAGATTTTACGTTGTCTGATGGAGTGGTGCTAGCATGAAATGAAGACTGAGTTTTATTGGGTGTAGTGGTGTTGATTACTGGTGGTGGTTGAAAAGAGCACTGGAATAGGGTGTAGAAGAGAGTAACTCCTGCTATGATTGAGGGGTATTTTAGTCTTTTTCCCTGCCATTGTGTCTACTGGTCCACTTCAAGAAGGTAGAGGCAAGCACAGAGCAGGCACCAGACTGCGCTAGCACTGAAATGCCTCATTATTTGGGACTAATGCCAGGACTAGGCGGTGGCTAAAACGCCAGGAAGAGATCTGTAACAACTTTTCCAGAGTACTTCCCTCACTAGAGGTTGAGGAGCGAGGCCGGTGTAGACACAGCCTATCTAAGTACACACATTGCTTGATGACCTTTTCAACCCGCCAGATTCAGATTGCAGATCTTTGTGAGATGGAGCCTGGGACGGTGGTTAATCATTAAGGAGCTGGCTGTAGATGCAATCATGAAACGCTGGTCCTGTCATTCTCTCAAAACAATGACTGCAGGAGCTGCCAGGAAGCTCTTCGGCAGGTCCCCTTGTATGGGTTCCCTCCAAAAAAATCTTGGCTGGAGAGTGACCCCTCGCATGGGAAGCATTTGAAGCTCAGCTCGCTAGAAGGCTGAGAGATTGCCATGTTTAACCAGGTAGACCAGGTGCCAAGAATTACTTTGCTTCATCCTATGCTACATAGCAGAAATAGAAGAAGTGGCTCTAATTTTGGGATTGACTGTGCAGATGGAGTCTTGCACTGTAGAGAGGTTTCCCATAATTGAAAAGCTTTAAATCAGAGGTTGGGGCTCTTTTGTGAGCAGATGAACCAAAACTCACACGTGCCAGATCTCACAAGCTTCTTTATAAACGAACAGTTTAAAATACTTAAAAGAAGCTGTGTGCTTTGTTGTTGAGGCTTGTTGGATTTTTCCTTAAGCTGGAAGAGGGAATTATTTTTATTATTTTATATTTCATTTGACAGTGTATTAGTGAAACCACACCTGATGCATATTGACAGTAAAGGCAAGAAGGATGACAGTGTTTTTCTCTGTTGCACTTCTGTTTGTGACTTGCTGGTAACTGGGTTTATTTTATAATTTTAATAAGCTCCTGGTTTTGGAATTGCATTTCTTGTCACATTCCCGGGGGAGACTTTAGCTGCCGGTTTGAGAATTCTTTGTAAAAGCAATGCTCTTTGCCTGCTGGGCAAACTGCTTCTACTGCTAATGTAAAATTGTGAATTCTTGGCATAATTCTAATCTAGTAATAGTGAATTGATCTTGGGAAAACAAGTTAGTCTGGTGTTTCAGATTTCCTGCTGGGCTACAAATGCTTAGATTACTTTTGTAATCGTGCTATGTCAGGAAAGACATACTGGCTAGCTTACACTAGGATTTCTGGTTATCTGCTATACTCTACCTTGTTCCCAAACAACCTCATTCTTTTAATAAAAAATTATGACATTGTAGTTGGTTTGAATGTTCTGGCATCTTACTGTTAATATTATTTTGCTTTCAGTTCTGGTTTTGAAAAGGATGCAGTCTTTTAAGAGTTGGACTCATTTAAATACATCAGTCCTGGTAGTTACAGGGGTCTTTTTATGGAGATCACTTGTGGTCACCAGCTTGTGGTTAAGTGGAAAGAAGTTATGAAGTAAGTTGCTCACAGGCAGGTTTCCCTTGGTCTTGGTCCATCCTTTTTCATCATCAGTGTTCCCAGAAGGGTATTTTAGCAGAATGTTGCCCCTTACTCTCTATCTGTGCCCTTCAAGATGGTTGTGAGCACCAACCTGGCTTTCCTTCAGAGAAGCAGGAGCTTTATGGCTGCATGAGGACCCAGTCATCTCTTCCTCCGTGCTCTCCTACTTGGAAAATGTTGCTGTGCCATATGGGGGGTGAGAACACTCATCATCGCTCCTGAGATGATTTACCAACCCCAAACAAGCTGTGTTTTCCTCTCAGTGTTCTTAGCCATCTCTGACATGACGCACATACAGCATTACAGAGCTTCACCTTACCGTCCCCTTTCCTGAACAATCCATATTTGTCTACTCCAGAATTCCAGTTATTATTAATACAGGAACAACATTTCATAGAATCACAGAAATACTTGGTGTTTTTTTGCTCTGCTTCCAATTGTTCAGGCTCTTCCTTGATGCTTTGCAGATCCTTGAGTTCAGGTTTAGATGTTTCAGTTGTTTCTTACGGTTGATGCACAGTTCTTGATGTTCCTGACTGCATTGCTTACCCAACTATTGCTGGTTTTGCCCTGTCTGCTGCTCTATCTACATGCTGGTTTTAATTGTCCATTGCCATGGTTATAGACCTTTCCTTCTGCATTTCTTAGTTAAAGTTTGGTCTCTGAATTGTCAGACTGGATGCCAGAGAAGGCCAGGACTGGCCCAGGAACTCTTGTTTTCATGAACGTGTGTTTCTGTGATCAAGCAACTCGTGTCTTAGTGCTTTCTGTTAATCTTTCTTTATCTTGCTGCAATGTCTTTCTCCATCTTGCTGCAATGTCTTTCTCCTTCCTTAAAAGCCAAACCTGAGGTGCTGCACGCTGCATTGGTGAAACTTCTTTGCCTCAGCCCATGTCTGTGTAGGTTTAGCTGAGCATGGCAAAGAAAAATAATAAGAAAGCGAGGGTTTGTTAAGGGATGTCCTCAAACTCTTTATTTTACTAAAAAGTAAGCTGCCTATGCCCTCTGCCAGTATCTCTGCTTGATCTTTGCACTGAATCCCTTTTTTTTTTTTTTTTAGGGGGAAAAACGTGTGTGGGAAGGGTGATTGACACCAGAGTCACAGAAATAAATGAAATTGTCAGCAAAAGAGAGGGCTCTCTTTCTGCACCTAATAAAATACTGCATGTCAAATTGATTGATTTTTCATTTTATTGGCATATGTCTGACCAAGTAGGTAGGTAGGCGTAAGCTAAATGTATTTTGACTTCTTTTTTTCATTTAGAGTTTTGTTTGGTTTTTTAAATCTAGTTCAGGTAAATAAATAAATTTTCTACACAGCCATATTTCCAATATTTCCTATAAAAAGTGACCAGGAAAGGGAATCTACTGGGATGATACAATTCATTAAATGTTAGTATAAATACTCAGTACTCTAAGTTCTCTGAAATAAAATAGAATGTAGTACCTTTAAATGGAATCATGCTTATTTTATTTTACTTATGGCTCCTACCTATTATGGAGCTAGAGTACTGGATCCTCTTTTCTCATCAGCTGTTGGACTTATCCTAAAACAAAGGTCCATGGCTGCCTGGCTACTGGATTGTCAAGAAGGCTGGAGGTACATTTTTCTGTAGCTGTCATGTTTATGGAGATCTCCACTACACTGGAGTATTTTGCAAATTCAGTAAAAGAGTGTATTTAAAAAAACAAAGTAAATATGACCCATTTATGGGACAGTGTATGCACCCACTGTGACCTGAACTACCTGCCTGGAGTCCAGAGGATTCCCCCTTTCTGTGTGCGGGGGTGCTCTTTAAAATCTGAAAGATAATATTTACTACTTCCCTATAATTAGGATTCTTATGAACTTTCCAAATGCCTGGTGATTTTTGCATTTAGCTCATTTCAGTGTCTGAACACGTACACCTCTTAAATATTTTCAGGATCATAGGAGCCCAGAGGGTAGGTTGATGCTTCCATCCATCTTGCAAGATGTAAAGTGATATTCTCAAGGTGATGCAAGTATCGCAGCAGTCATGTACCCAGAAATGGATTTCAGTCCATTTTCTTTAAAAAGTCTCTCTGATCTTAGTTTGTCTGATATAACCCGGTTCAGGGTGTTAAGATTGTGATTATCCAAGGCCACATCTTGCGTGATCCAAATACACTGTGTAAACAGAGCTGTTCTGCTAAACAAAATGATTCCCTTTCACATCAGCAGGTAGCTCTGTGTGGGGACCAATGACTTGTGCTTCACAAAAAGCACTTCTGCTAGACAGGGTCCAGCCTTGATCTGAAAACTAGGACATCTTGGTTTTGTCCATCATTGATGATTTACACTCTGGAACATCATTCTAAAAATTGTACCTGTTCATAGGCACTTTGGAGACCTGTCTGGTAACCCAAACATTGTTCCTATTCCTTACTGAATGGCATAGTTGAGCATGTAACTTAGGACACTGAAGAAAAAGTAATGGAGCTTGGTGAGATGAAAAGGGAGCAGTTATTTGTATGCAGACTATTTACATGTGTGGTTTGTTCCGTTCTGCTTCCAAGTATGTATTGAATGTGCCATTCTTTATCTTAGAAATAGTAGCAGAATAACCTGGTGGTTACTAAGGTAATGAGAACCCACCATTCTCTTCTCAATTCATGTAAATAAAGTATGGAATTTAATTTCACTCTGTGTTACCTGAGGCAGCTCTGGCATCTGATAAAACAGATGATCTTCACATTCTTCTCTGCTTCCTTTCTGATTTTCATTGAAAGATTGAGATGTTTCTCATTTTGTAAATAAATGAGGCTGCCTTGCAGATGGGGGGCAGGGGGTAGAAAGTAGCCATAGAATTACATCCTTTGTCTTGCAGCTGTTTTTCCTCTGTGACTCAAAAGGTATTTGTCTTCCTGGTGAAGCACTTCTATTGCATGTGATCAGGATTGAAGATTTGGCACCGACAGGACTTCCTCTTTTTATTTTTCTCTTGATACACAACTTAAATGTTTAGTATTTGTTCTTGTGGTATGGATTGCAGTGTGAATCCCAGATTAATTTCTTAGAGGAGGGAAGGTTCCTTTCTAACTGGGTATCAAAAAGCAATATGAAAAAACCCACAAATTTGCAAACGCAGGACACCAGTAGATGAGTGGGTGAGATACTTACCTGGTGAATTGATTCTTGACAAGAATTGTTACTGGCCTTGGGATTGCAGGCAGCAAATGAGAAATCTGAAGGAGCTCTGACCGCTGTGCAACCAGGCAACACTACACCCCAGACCATCTTGACTTTGTAATGGAAAAAGAGAATCCGTATCAAGCTACTCAGCAGCTAATCAATCACCCGAGTCCACCAGGCTGGGCATGGGAGATTGTATCTCCTACATACATGAGGAGGAAGAAGAAACAGCTGGGGCATGGGATGGAGTCGTGCTTGAAGCGAGGGGATGGATTGTAAGAGAAAGGCAGCTTGTCACGCTACGTTATGGGCCTGCAGAATACTGTTCCTGATTTTTTATATGCTACAAATTGTGAACAAATTAATACCTTAGCCGTGTTAAAGTGGTACCAAGTCAGGTCACTCACAAATGTAAGTTGCTACAAGTAGGGTATTTTAGCCTAATAGCTATTTCGATATCAAGACTTTATATTCCAGTAGCCTCCTTGCTCAGAGAACTAGATTGGGGAAGTGGACAGCTGGCATAATACGTGGACACTTGAACCCGGAAACGAGGAGGCACAGCTGCTGGATCTAATTTTAAACATAGGTCTTGATCAGATCCCTCTAGATCCTGGTTGTCCTGCTACAGCAAAGTCATTAGTGGGAGTAGAGGGGCCTGAAGTTCAAGATACTAGCAAAAAGCTGTTGTGAGAAGGGGACTCACCCTTGTTCCAGTTATGGTATTTCCATTTTTCACAGTAAGTATTATCAGTTTATAGAAAATAAGAGTGGAAATAGCATCTGACTGGTACACGGTCTAACGCTGCTTGCACAGGCAGCTTTCCTGTCTTGGCTTAATGCACTGGGGATTCGCTGTCCTGAAAGCACAAGGGCAAGCAGTGTTGTTTCAGATTAGGAAACCATGTAACAAAATGGGGGTTTTTTCCTAATGTTTTTAAAGAATACGTGGTTACAGGATCTGTCCGAAGATGTTAATTCCGAGCTTTTACATCAGGTGTCAGGAATGCAGCTGGCATTGGCAGGGATCTGGAGTGCCATCTAGTGGGCCTCTGCAAGTCTCGCTTGCTTTTTTTTTTATTGGCAAATGAAAAAATAACCACAAGTAGTATCATACCGGTATAATTCTTCATTTAGGATTAGCGAGTTAGACATTTTGTTAATTCAGTAGCTGGCTACGTATTTTCAAGCATCTGTTTTGCTTTCACAATGCTGCTATTCTAAGGTGGCATAGAAAATCTTTGTTGTAGAGCATTGTAAATAAAATGCAAAGAGCTAAAGACAGCCAGTCAGAGCTGCAGTTGTGGGGCAGAGGCCATAAATGGCCAAGGAAGAGGTGACATTTCATTCAAGTGTGTTCCCTAATTTCCTTTCAACAGTATTAGCATAGGTAGTATTAAGTTCATCTTATATTTAAACTTCTAGGTTTCCTGCCTGCTCTACAACTGAATGTTGTTTTTGTTGTTTTGACTCAAAAGCTTTGAAGTGGCAGCTGCCAAGGATGGCTTATTTCAAATCTTCCATCCCATGTGTCCTTTCTAAGCATGTATTTTTGTCTGTACCTCCCGCCTAATCCTCTTATTGTCAACAGGCAAGTTCAGAGGTACCAAAATTGCGAAAGGAAGATCAAAAAGCACGAAATGCGCTCCTAGCTGATATCCAGCAGGGAACTCGCTTAAGAAAAGTGACTCAAATCAATGACCGCAGTGCACCACAGATTGAAAGTAAGTATGTCCTCCTGAGAAAGGGCCCTGGGTGAGCTTTGCTGAAGCCTCAGCTGTGGAGCTGGGCAGTTTTCAAACTGAAGTTCAGCAAAGATCTGCATCTTCATATGGCTTTAATATGCGGAGAGGGGACACTTTCTAAACTTGCCACCTGCTCTAAGATAAATAACTATTAATACTTCCTAATAAGTCTATAACTGGATATCACCTTAAAAGGCATTCCTTGTCCAAAAAAACCACAAATTATGAAATCTTTAAAAGTTTCTCAGTAAAATAACTGTTTAAGTGGGAATTGTTCTTTACTAGATAAAAAGAACAAAAAATGCCAAAAAAAATCTGGAAGCATAAATTTAATGTTCTCTAACACAACTTCTTGTTGGTGTTATTATTCATGTGAGATTAAAAAGCACCAGAGGGTGCTGTGCTCCAAGGTAAGGGTTAGAGAGTAATGGTAGTTTACTGTATTAACAGTAACTCTCCTTGCTGAGCCTGCTTAAAGTGGGAAAAGTCTGGTCTTGACTGTGTTTGTTGGTGCCAAGTCTTAGCAGTCTGTAGGCAAGGATTAAATGGCTTTCTGATGCACCTTGGCTTTCTGTTTCATTTTGTTTTGTTTTTAACAGAACCCAAAGGAGCTAACAGAGATGGAGTTAATCCAGCCATTAATAAAGGTGGCTCTCAGCAGCCTCTGGGAGGTTTATTTGCTGGTGGCTTTCCTGTTCTCAGACCAGCAGGCCAGAGGGATATGCCAGGTAAGGCCTTCATGTGTATGAAGGAATAGCTGGGAAGGACTGCAGTTTGGAATAAAAGTACTTTGGGGTTAGCTTGAGTGATTGATTTCTATTGTTTGGTTTGTTTCTGAACCCTTAGTTCATCATGTAACCATGGAGGTCTCAATTAAGAATGTGCTTGAAATCATCTTTCTAGATCTCAGGTGCCTTATTCCTTAAAAGGTACATAAAAAGTTATCTCTGCACTAGGTAGGAAAGAGATTGAATAGATAGTACAGAGTTTTAATGAAGGCTCTTTACACTGATGAAAAATTTTAATTGTGCCTCAAATAGAGAATTGAAATCTGAGCTTATCAACATCAGCACTAATGGCAAAAAAGTCGTATTTCCTTCTCTCCATTAGCGTGTATTTCCATAGCATTACAGGCTTGTGTGCTACTTTAAAGATTCATTTTTAAATTTGTTTTGCTCTGGATTTTATAAAGTACAGCTCTGATCCAGCAAGGTAATTTATTGACCTGAAACAGAAGGTTATTGTTGCTTCACAAAGACAGGAGGAAGGCATGTGTGGGAGCCCTCCTGCTGCTTTCACCTAAAGAAGTGCCAGCATCAATGAGGGGTGATCTTTAGAGTCACAGCTATGGCTTCTGGCGCTGTTGGGCAGCTGGTGCCTGCTCAGGCAGCACAGAACGAAGTAAGCATTTGCAGGGAGACAGAGCTTGGCTCTACCTGCAGGTTTGGGCATTTTTTTCTGGAAGGAAAGCCCAAGATGTGCAACACCACTTCTCATAGGCTTCAGCTGCAGTAGCTACTTTGAGTTGTTCTTGGAACTATGGCCATGCCTATGAGACTGTGAATATAGAATGAGATGCCTTTTTTTGACATCTTGCTTCGTGAAAAATCCTTGACATTTACCCAGAAAAATACATTTTGTAAGGTCAAGAGTTTTGGGCCATTTGCTGTTGAAAAGGAAACATTTGAACGCGTGCCTTCCGGAAAGCATTTGAGGCACCACTTTAAAGAACTTGGCTTTTATTCACAGGATCGAGATTTATGTAAGTTTTGTGTGATTTTTTTTTTTTTTTTAACCTTGAGCAAGTACTTAACTTCAAGGATGCAAGTTGATGAGTGTCAATCTACTTGTGTTCTTTGAAGCCTTTTTGCTAGGACTCTCAATTCCTCCCAGCAGATGGCTCATTCGATGTTCAGCGGGCTGCGCTCGGTAAATGAGGCTGGTATGAAGGACCCCAGGCCTCTGCAGAAAAGCACCTTCTCCTTAAATTGTTTCATTTTGCAGAAATTGAGGAACAAGGAGGGGAGCAGCGTCTCTCAACAGGTTGTCATGTAACGAAGCAGAATCACTGGTGGCCACTGGAATACATCAGCTCCTCAGCCCCCATCACACCAGGGGCAATGTGTTGGATAGGTGGTGTTCTGGGATAATTAATCACTCAGGGTAACCCCTGGGGAGGCGAAGATGAAGAGCTTGCTTTTTGCACTGTTTTGCCTGATGTCTAGGAACGATTATCCTTATGTACAACGTGTGATACCTGTTTTTCAGCTGGGAGGTCTGGGCAGCTTCCTGGGGTCCGAGCAGCGGCTCCCAAGCCCTCCGCCGCA